>NW_019722434.1:640311-684280 GCF_002891405.2 Cryptotermes secundus | reverse complement strand
TGGGGCTTGTTTCTGCAGCTGCATGCTCATGTCTTGTGCTTGGCTTCTAGCTTTAAATACGTGGTAGAGTCATTAAGTTCGTGGAATGTGGTTTCATCGTATCATATTACAAGGTATTCACATACACTTACGCAGATCCACATCGGTCCCCAAAATAGTTGCCGTTGGCCGCTATGCAAGTCTGCTAACGTTGATATAGCTGCCGAAAACATTGCTGAAACGGGCGTCTCTTGTGGCAATTACCACTCCCTCGGACGGCTGAAATCTACTACCACGTAGCTTTGCGTTCACGCGGTGAAAGAGAAAGAAATCGCACGGTGCGAGATCAGGTGAGTACGGAGGGCACGGCAAAACGGCGACCTGTTGTCTTGCTAGTTCCTCTTGGACAAGAACAGAGCCATGTGCAGTTCTTTTCAAGGGATTATTCGGTCTGCGCCTGAGATATATTGTTAGCAGTGTGCTCTTAGTGGGAGAATTGATGGCTGTTACGAGTTAGGCTGAATGAGATTCTACATATGGTATTGTCACGTGACTGAGTGGCTACAAACGGGTTTCGACTGGTAATCGGATTTATTGGACACTTACATTCGTTGATAGAAATAACTTCGACAGAATCACTGGGTTACACATTCGGGAGATCACTGTGTCTACAAAACACGTAAGTCTTTTCAGTCTTCACTAGCCATTGCTTGGTAGCGGCTTAAAAAAGCGGACGTTCCCGAACTGTCCCCGGCCTCAGCTCCCAGCTTCTCACTTCACAAAACTGCAACTCCCAACTGACTGAACAACTCAGACAAGACAGGCCGTTTACCGCTAATCACTTCGTCTTGGCACCAAGCCCCTAGAGGGCCCGACCAGAGATTTCTCTTTTCTTTTGAAACTATACCCCTGCGGTTATTGTTCTTATGTGACATCTTGGGTTTGTGTCTTAGAAAATCTTCTTGTGCACTATATACAAGTCCTCTGTCAGTCCAGGGTTTGGAAAACTGATGTCTGTCTTACTTATCTAATGCTACAACGGCAGCTTAGTCATTTGAACGGCCGTTAGCTTGACCACCACCAACTTTAAGCCTCTCGTATTTTCTAAGTCTGGGAGGCACGCGGTCGCGTAGTTGGTTGTGGCACTGTACTACAAGACGGAAGGTCGCTAGTTCGATTACTGATGACGTCACTTGATATTTCAATTGACCTAATCCCTCCAGCCGCATTATGGCCCTGGGGCCGACTCAGCCTCTAACTGAAATGCATACAAGGAATCTTCTTGGGTGTAAAGGGAGGCTGGCCCGTAAGGCTGACAACCTCACCGCCATCTGTGAGCCGATTGTCTAGATAATGTGGGAGACTCCACGTGTCAGACTTATAGGCCTCCACGGCCTGTTACAGGGGTAGCTTTATCTGTTACTTATATTTTCTGTCTGGCTTCGTCTTGCCCTATACCGCGAACATGTTCCTCCCCGTGAATATGTATGACTGCACACATACGGAAGGTTCAAAGCCGCGTGCAAGTCACGAACCGGTGTGCACCTTGGAAAATTTCCAGTGGTGCGGAGGTAGCTGTCTGCCACTAATTCGCAGGCGGGGCAAGCAGAAGTCGCTACTGATCTGGTCAGTGCCTTAGGGAGGGTTAGTTTAACGTTGGCGCTCAAACGCTCACTTCTGAATAGGGAGTGGGTTCTAATAAATGTTCTGAAGGCCGTCAGTCATTCATTTTATTCATGCATCAGTGGCTCTAGAGCCCTTTGTTGGGCCCTGGCCGCTTTTTCAGTTTCGTAATCCTATACACAGTCGGTAGGGTTCCTTGGACGGGGGATCAGCCCTTCGCAAGGCCACTACCTACACAGAACAGCACAAACCCTGCTGCACACGGGCATTACCTATGTCACTATAACTACAGCTATACATACTTGTATAAATACCTGAAACCACACTTTTTTGAAATACCAAATTTCGTTACATAGCCCCGGCCCGGACTGCACAGAAAACGTCTCTTCTATTATTGCGTGTTCTTGTTTCCGGGGAAACCGGGCGTTCACAGAGCTGTTGCCTAGCGACGGCTGTTGCACTTTGTCATCTTTACACAGCCCTTACTTGGCATATAACGTGGGATGGTAGAACGGTGTGACCACGCCAACTTAGGGACAGAGGATGCGATAATATGCCTGGTCAGGGCTGCCGCACGCCTCAGGTGCGGATGTGGATGAGGTTGCTGTAGAGGTAATGCTCTACACGTGTACTGGGAGGTGCTCGTTTCGAATCTCTGTCGCGACACCACATCGTGATTGAGGTTTACGAGGTCTTCTTCAGTCCCTCAAGGTAAATGCCAGTCAATCGATCACTGGCGTCTCACCATTCGACGTCATGCAGTCTGGATACTGGCAGTCTGAAAAAGAGCCCAAGACAGAAGGAGCCGAAACGTCGCCTGGAAACCCGTGCCCCATGCCACTCACATGAAGTTACGGGGACTGAACCCGAGCCTCTGTGGAGAGGAGCCAGCGACTGACAACCTCAGCTCCTCCACTGCCCTGATTATTAGTGAATGGAAAGGGATGTGTGAGGAGCGGACGTTCTCTAATGTCCACATTTACCTGGATGGACTGAGGAAAACCACGAAAGCCTCAGTGAGGACTGGCGGTCTATGTAGTTGATTTGCTAGGCGCCTGTCGTCGTGTTTCCGCAGCTGCGAAGCGCGTTGCGGCCACTCATATTGCGCCTGACATATCTGCAACACTGCAGTTACTTTCACGCCAGTGCTGCCCCCTGTGGAGCGTGGCGCAACTCGTCAAATCAATGCGCATACATTCCGAACGCTGTCGCACTGTAATGATCAGTGGGCGATTATGCATCCACTGCTGGTGCTTCCCACCATGTCGGCGCACAGGTTGCAGGGTTAAACGGATGAATCCTGAGGAAAGCATCGGACTCGTATCCACCGGTGTGAAGCTGATCGTAGCACGCACTAAAGCACAGTCCCGCGAACGTGACACATTTTTCGTGCTTTATGTTGCCCTTCTGTGTCACTCGGACGAAACGTCGCACACAACGAACAGTCACAGTCCACCGACCCAACCCCGGGCAATGCAGTCTGCAGACCACAGTCACCCCCCAGTGGAGGGTGAATGACCTGTAGTAGTCGGACCCGTCCTCTCGTCAAAGAGGAGGCGCCATTTCAGTACACGCAAAAGTCTGGAAAGAATAAAATATGATCATAAGTGTTGAAACAAAGCACGACTTTGCTGGTGAGGACTGGACTGGCTCAACCAGCAGAAATTGCGGAAGCTTACAGTTGCTTTGCTCGTTAAGGTACGACCTACCTCTTATGTAACCGGGAATAAGGTGGCACACGTTGTCTCTTTTCCTCAGTTCTAGCGGCCGAAATTCTGTATGCATTGTACCCATTCGTGCTACATGTTCCTCCCGTTTCAGATAATACCACTATTGGAATGGCTTCTGTATGTAGTGATAATAGTACTCTCTCGCGAATTGTGGGGGGAGGTCCTCCGGATTAAGCAATAATCCAAATTAGTGAAGCAAAAGGCAGCCGTAGAAGAAAAAATGGGACACAAATAAATGGAAAATTTAATGATATACGTAGTATAAGTAGTGCTGATGAAAATAAATAAAGAATCCACTGTAGAGCTTTTATTTTAAAACTACAAAAAGACAGTACATTCATTCATCGATACCGGAGTCAGATGCACTTGTTTCTGAACGTAATAATGCAAGTTTGAAGAAACTGTGAAGTTTTGTCTGAACAGACAAGTGACTCATTCGCCTTCCTAAATTCCACGCGTCTTTTAAAGTATGTACTCAACTGTGAACAGCGTTTTTCATACTTTGATGAGGATTATTCGGCATCCGGATTAACTGTAGCCGGATCATCGAGAGTTCACTGAAATTGCCTTTTATGAAAATCGATTGCTTGGAGGATAAATGTTTTTGGCACGGCACGTACGTAAGAATGGATCGGAGTTGCAGTTTCGCCCACTCGCGGCAGCACAGCGCGCTCGGCCAGTTTGCTGCAGTCTCTTGGCCATACCTGCAGTGGCGCTTGTTGGGAGCGAGTGTTGTGCGGTAGATGTCACGTGACTGGTGTTTTTGTGTGTGTGTGTGTGTGCTGCTTTCAGGTTGTGAAACACGGTCGCAACATTGCCGAATTATCCTGTCCCCAAGTTTCTGAGTTTCGTTGCTATGGCACAGTGATGTGTCCAACAATTACTGAGGACACTGGCGTTGCCATAGCAGTAACTGCGTGTGGCTGTTGGTTTGAAGTTTGTGGAGCAGTTTGTGGGCAACGGTTTTTTACCATTACTGCTATTTTTACCTCTTTTCAACAAGGATATAACGCCATCTCAGGTATCTTTGAATAAGGCAACTATTCTCTGTAATGCCTTCGGCTGTATCTAGTATCGCAGTCCCACTCCACGTTAAGTATGTGATTCTGTCTGTCAGATCAGATTAAAAGACGAAGAATGCGTCGCCCGTGCCGAGAGTCGATCCCTGTACGTCCAAGAAGAGGCGGGGCGCATAATGAAACCTGTCTTCAATTCAGCGTTTCAAGCTTGCGTCTCGTGATGTGAGGTGCGCCATCTTGTTGCGTTCCAATTTGGAGCCGTCACTCATCCAGGAAATGTCACGTGTTGCCAGCTCACACCGTCCTCAGATGTGACGTCTAGTTCGACAGATAGGTATCAACATTTCGTCTGCCAAATCTCATGCTACCGCCGTGCGATGCGGCAACTTCTTCAGCACGAGGGCGTTGCGTTTGCTCGAATCATGACTGCGCAGGGGCAGCAGCGAGAGAGATGATTGAACGTTGCTTTTTGTTGATGTGCTGAGACGTTGTGTTGGTAAGACTGAGCTGAAGGCGGAAGGATAATTCCCTCGCAATTTCTGCTCAGCATTTTGCAAGGAATTCTGTATGAGAACGCAGTAGGAATGGGAAGAACATTTTAACGTTCTGTAAGCTACCGGAACATGACCCAAGGACTGTGAAGCAAGCTGGCGATGTGGTAGGTACCGTGTCAAATTTCGAAGCTTGCGTCGGAAGTGAAGATTTTATACTTAACAGACTGTTTGTTCTAAGAACCACAGAGCTTGAGTACACACGGCGCATGCGTGCTAGGCTGTCTGCTCCAGCAATGATCTGAGTAGCTGATTTTTTTGTTCGCGGAATTCCAAATTTCTTTTGCCGGTTTTAGACGAAGAAACTAGGGACTGTGACGATTTTCCTAGCAACCAGATGTAACCTTCGGAGTTTCACGGAGCGGCCAGTGCGTGTCTAAAATAACACGTATTTGGTTGTTCAGCGCCCACGCAGTTGGGCCGTAAACCTGCCCTGGTTCATGTTGGCAGGCCTTGCAGTTGTCACCATTCAGAAGATGTTCGCTGAACAGGACAAGGTCTATCAATGTCGGTTCCATTTACAGATGTCGACACTTCTCTGATTCTCGTTTCTAAACAATTGGGACGTATTTTTATATGCTTGTTCCTGTCGTCTGAACGGGAAACTCGTAGTCTCAAGGAGGGCCTGACGTAAACAGTGTCAGAACGCTTGCGCATTTGTGGCGGCACTTTGGATTGCTTAACGCAATGCGCTAGATACATGTGTTCCTCAAGGGAAGTAATAATAATAATGATAAAAATGTCGCCTCATGAAGCGACTATAGACGGTGTGGATTGGTAATCGGATTTACCCTCGTAACTACAAATAACAAGTCTTACTAAATTACACACTCAAAATATTGCTGTGATTAAAGCACACTAAACTCTTCTCAGTCTTCACTAGCCATTGCTTGGTAGCGGTTTACAATGGCGGACGTTCCTCTTCATCTAGGTCCCCTGAACTGTCTCTGGCCTCAGCTGCCAGCTTCTCTCCACTGATAACTAAAACTCAAAATTTGAAAGTCACATTGCGACTGACAGTCAGTCAGTCAGTCAGTCAGTCACTCAGTCAGTCAGTCAGTAGGTCTTGGTGTCAAGCCCTATCTGGGGCTCATGACCAGATATATATTACTGTTTGACAGTTACGGTCTTGTTTTTGTGAGGCGTCCTCTCTGACGAGAGGACGGGTCTATCTTTTGTATATGTTTCTGACCCTTGCCAGTACAGTCTTTCTCGGGCCCGAGTCCCCTAGGACTCACGGCCATATTTTACTGTCTTACATCTGAGGCTTCCCTCTTCGTCGCCCCCTACGACTCGCAGAGTCACGGTGGAGGTATTAAGTACAACTGAACTACAGTCTTTGTTATATGTATAGCCTCGACACGGACCGCCCAGAAAACGTCTTCCAGTAATGCGTGTTCTCTCGTTACCCGGGAAACAACGTCTTCAGAGCTGTTTTCTAGCAGCGGGTGTTGTATTGGCGCCTCTTTACTTTGCAGTGGGTCTGCATGCCACACTATGTCTCTAGTCAACTGCACGCACAATCTGCAAACCTGTTTTCTTGAACCTCAGTACATGATTTTGCATTTCCACGAATTTTTGTGTGCGGGGAGTAATTTATTAAATGTTGGCAAGATTGCGCATCTACGAACAGCAAACCACTCCGTGTCTGTCAGTCACGTGAGAGTGCACAGATCTGCCCAAGAATGGCAGCCAGTCACATGTGTGCAGCATCCTTCCAGGATGCGGCCTGCAGAGGGATAGGTTAAGCTTCAGTAACCACTCAAAGGCGCCACACAATTGTTCATGCAATTTTGTATGTTGTCGTTTTAGACAACGACCACCAAATTGTTATCACCTTCATTAGCGCACACTGGGTTGCTATGGCAACGTCCGTGTTTTTCTGAACTGCAGGGAAAATCGTGGGCCCTTCGGCAATGTTGCGACTTTCCTTTGTGTAAGTGAAACTAAATCGAGCTCTTTCTCTTTACAAAACCAAAAAACACAACAATGCAGTCGGTGTGTCCAGCACAGAGCTCTCCATGTGTTCAGCCTGTCAATTATAAGCAACAATTCGTCCGATGTTTTCTTATCTGCTAGGACGCACAATGCGGCGGGCCGCTGTCGCACTGCTCACGTGAGCGTGATGAGAAATGCGAAGCCCGCCGCGACCCGCGCGCCCTAAAGTGCAGCCCCTCCAGCAATGTGACGGTGCCCCATCTACCCGGAGATTTAATGTCATTTAAGCTTCGCCCGGAACCGGGTCCAGGAGAAAGCCCCACCGGAGGTGGTGCAGGCGCAAGCAAGCCCACAACAGCAACAACGGCACCACACTCTCAGCTGACGGGGGCGGGCGAGTGTAGCCCGCCTCCAGGCGCTACCACCCCGCGCTACATCGACGATAAGGACATACGCGTGCTGAACAACCTCCTGGACGATCTGAAGAAGCTGGATACTTACCGCGGCGAAGAGCGGTTGGAACTCGAGACGACGAGTCGGAGGGAGTCTGCCGGGGGAGTGGACCTGCTCGAGTCCGGAGACGGTGACGTCCTGTTGGAGGCCAAGGGCGGGCGCTCCGAGCAGGTAACGTCCAGTGCGTTTTATAAGGTCATTATTGGCATGGCTATAACATGATATTGCCAAGTGTAGAGTGACTGTAGACAGGGGTTGGATTGCAGACTCGATTTATTGCACACTTTGGCATACGCCTGACTTGTTACACACACACACTAGTGTCTTCACTGCCATTGCTCGGTAGCGGCTTCCAACGATGGATGTTTTTCCCGAACTGTCCCCCGTCTCAGCTACCAGCTTATGACGGAACCCCAGCGGCTCTCTAACTGCTAATCAAAGTCAAAAGTCAGTGTTAAAGCTATGTTACGACCTACGGTCAGTCGGCTAGTTTGGCCTGGTGCCAAGCCCCATCTGAGGCCCAAGACCAGATTTTGCGGTTTTGTTGGTGTGGGACGCCCTCTGACGAGAGGACGGGTCCGTGATTTGTCGCGGTCATAGTCAGCGGTACATGTCATCTGTATGCAGCTATTTCGCTTCACGAGTTTTAATACAATTCTTGTGATGGCCATTATTCTGTTTCGTTCTGACTCGGCCCCCCTGAGCTGAACTGCCGTTGCGAGTGCTGTGAACATGCGCTCAGAGACAAACTGACTTGGTGCTTCAGGGGAGGGGGTGCAGGCCTCTGCCAGTGAGGGCGCTCTCTCCCTCTGCATGCCTGCAGCCTCGACACCAGCTTACAGTTGCAGCATGTCAGTGTCTACATACAGCGGGGATGTAGCTTTTGTCTGTATACCGAGAGGTGTCATGTGGCATTGCTTACTTCCCCTCCAATCCACTGTGCAGACTGAACTTCTGCCGTGTGTCTATGCTTTATGGGCAAGAATCTGTTTGCGACAGGTGGCGCTCTGTGGTATTGATCGGTACTAGGGAGAGACGTGGGCAAGAGAGCAGAGGTGAAGACAAGTGATAAAGAAAGGGGTGGGGTTAAGGAGGAAGGAACGTGATGCGCAGAAACAGCGATGAGGGGTCGGAAAGTCAAGTCAAGTCGAGCACATTGCGGCTGCGCGTGATGGTGGTTATGGGCCGGGCCTTTATTTACGAAGCTGTCGGTATGTAGACATGGTTGCGTGAGTGATGTAGTTATATTTTGCCTGTGGTTCTGTATGGGTGTGGAACTTGGTCTCTCACATTAAGGGAGGAACATAGACTGAGGGTGTTTGAGAACAGGGTGCTGAGGATAATATCTGGACCGAAGAGAGATGAAGTGACAGGAGGTTGGAGAGAACTACGTAATGAGGAGCTTCATAACTTGTACTCTTCTCCAAGTATAATTAGAATGATAAAGTCAAGGGGATTGAGGTGGGCAGGGCATGTAGCACGAATGGGGGAAGAGGAATGCATATAGGATATTGGTGGAAAACCAGAAGGAAAGAGACCACTGGGAAGACGAAGGCGTAGGTGGGTGGACAATGTTAAAATGTATCTTAGAGAGATAGGATGGGATGGTATGGACTGGATTGATCTGGCTCAGATTAGGGACCAGTGGAGGGCTCTTGTGAACACGGTAATGAACCTTCGGGTTCCATAAAATGCTGGGAAATTCTTGAGTAGCTGCCGAATTGGCGGCTCCTCAAGAAGGGCTTAGCTCCATGAGTAAGTAAGTAAGTCAGCAGTACAAATCATTTATATGGATCATAGTCTGGCAATTGCAATGTGTGCATAGTATTTAGTTTTACATGTACAATGCATGGTACCTTAAGTAGCTCACGCTACAACGGCAGCCTAGTCACTTGAATGGTCGTATGCTTGACCGCCTCCAATTTTAAGCCTCTTGTACTTTCTGTGTCTGGCTTCGTCTTGCCCTATACCGCGAACATGTTCCTCCCCGTGAATATGTATGACTGCACACATACGGAAGGTTCAAAGCCGCGTGCAAGTCACGAACCGGTGTGCACCTTGGAAAATTTCCAGTGGTGCGGAGGTAGCTGTCTGCCACTAATTCGCAGGCGGGGCAAGCAGAAGTCGCTACTGATCTGGTCAGTGCCTTAGGGAGGGTTAGTTTAACGTTGGCGCTCAAACGCTCACTTCTGAATAGGGAGTGGATTCTAATAAATGTTCTTACTAGTCCTCGTTATATAACCCCGGCGCGGACCGCACAGGAAACCTGTTATTATTACACAGCTGTTAGTCGGCAGTGGGACTGCATTGAAAGCCCAGACTCATATGCGTGCCACTTAAATGCTTTGATGTCGTGTCTGGCTGAAAGGGAGCGTCGAGTTAACAGGAGCGTGCCGTGCTCCGCTGTCGAGATATCGATACAAGTGACTGCGGCAATTACTTGGGGCATATCCTCGCTATTAATTATGATGCCGCTTTCAGCGCACCCAAGTGGCAAGCACTTGAGCTCATAATAAAGACACCAGTCGGATAAACATATCCGTGCAACAAGGGCACACGTTGGGCTGATGGCCCGCAACTTCTGCACAGGGCTGTTACGCGGAATTATGAGTGCCAAACGCAACATCGAAATGTGTGATCTGCTCTGCAGAAAACATTTCACTGTTATTTACACAGACTTTACGTAGCACCTTGTTTGTATATAATTCTGTCTGGTCGCTAGTTACAATTCTAGAGTCGATTATTTATTTATATACGTAATTACATGAGTATATAATAATTATTTTAATTAATTATATTATTGTTAGAATTAGAACTGAAAGTGGCTGAGCTTGGCAGGGAATGTAGCACGCATGGGAGAGAAGTGCGAACAGGTTTATGGAGATGTAAATATGGATTGGAGGATCGTATTACAATGGATCTGAGAGAAATGTAATTGGGTGATAAGAATTGGCTTGCTAGGGACCAGTGACCACGGTGACGAAGCTTCGAGTATCTGAGGGACCGGCAGCTCCTGACATTGCCTGCAGGCATTCCTTACATTTGTCGATGTGTCTGGACAAGCTTGCAGCAGTCCCATAGTCATGAGTTCGTGTCTCTTGTCATGGAGATCGTCGCAATTCTGAGCTGATTAGATAGCGATAGCGCGTCGGGAGGTACCGGGTTCGAATTTCGGCCAAGTAATCAGCTGTGTTCGTGATATTTCACCCTTCCTCAGGCAGGCGTCAAGTATAGGCCACATCGCCTCCTTCTGAATCCTTACCCACTGAACGTTCCACGTCATTCTTTCGGGCTGTTGTACAGCGTCCACTAGTCGGACGATAAATGAACGATGAATTGGGAAGGATTTGATAGGAAGCGGTCTTGGCCTGATGGAAATAATACCCCTTGATTTGCCTGGACGGGCTGAGGAAGACCACGGAGAACCTTCTGCTCCATATCCTCCGCGGCTGGAAGTGGTATAGGCCTATGTTACGTAGAGCGCCCACCAGCAGCGTGCTGGTCCGTCTCGGCGTGCCGTGGCGGTTGTGAGACAAGTCTGTATGCCACTCGGGGGCGAGACCACAGTTTGAAGAGTTTTATCACCGGGGGGAGCCGGGATAGCTCTGTATAGCTGCGGGCTCGACGGCCCGGGCTCGATTCCCGGCAGTGCAGGATTTCTCTCTCCCCAGCGTACAGACCGACTCCGGGGCTCTCCCAGCCTCCTATCCAATGGGTACAGCGGCAGAGGCTTGAAGCTGGTCACACCTCCATCCAGTGCCGAGGTCAAAAAAGTTGGAGCTATACCTCCACTCCCCCATATGTCTTCATGGAATAGTGTGCTTAACTGATCAAACAGTGGAACAACTTTACCTTTTAAAGGAGCCGGGGTAGCACAGTCGGTAAAGCGACTGGCTACAGCTGGAAGACAGAAGGGGTCGGGGTTGGAGTCCCGGTAGCGTAAAGAATTTTCTCCCCGACATCCTGACCGGTTCTGGGACCCACCAAGCCTCTTATTCAGTGCGTATCGAGGGCTCTTTCCCCGGAGTAAAGCGGCCGAGGCGTGAAACTGACCACTCATTTTCAACTAGGGCCGAGGTCAAGAAAACGTGGATTCGTACAGCCACTCCCCCGTACGCCTCCATAGCCTAGTGCACTTAGTCAAGCGCAAGGACAGATTCACCTTTTTACCTATCCTCTGGGATGTAAAGCCGTGCCAGACTGCTTGCAACCTGCTTTCACCTGAAGATGGAGACGACACGTCCTTCCGAAATGTCTGTTGACTTTCGACTGACACACGACGTTGCATCCTAGAAGATAGAATTCTTCATAAGGATCGCTGCGAGACAAAACGTCGGGTGCATGAGAGCTCTGACATTGATCATCAGAAACAAGGTAACTCGCCCGTGGTGCGAATGTCCGCGTGGTGGCAGCACCTGTCGGCGTGCCCTCTAGCGTGTCCCAATTCCTCGCTGAAAATAGCCCCCCGGCCAGTGCCCCCCGGAGCGCGCTCTCACATGCATTGTGGGACATTCTTGTGTGAAGGCAAGCCACAGGGAGCCAGAAGAGACGAGCTCGCTTTCCTCTGGGATGTAATGCCGTGCAGTTTGGGAGTCAGATAGCCCCACTTATATTTGGGAACTAATGGACTTATTGCGGCTTCCTCAGTCCATCCAGGCAAATGTTGGCCACGACCGCTTCCTTTCAGGTCCTTTCCAATTAATTGTCAATCATCCTACCACTCGGCTATGTAGTCTGTCGTACAGCGAACCACAAACTGACGTTTCAGAGGTACAGCTGTTCCCATTGCGGGGTAGGCCCTCGTACCCTGAAGACATTGGCACATATCTGCCACACTAGATGGCGATACAGGCCGTAGGCAGGCTCTGAAATTGGCTTCGACCACTTCCTGACTTCATAGATTCTTTACTTATGATTTATCTTAATGTTATCCTCCTAGTTCCTGACTTTCAGCCTGTTACTGTCCTGTAGTTTTACACACCAAAATGGTGAATACCAAATTGTGTATACAGTATCCCATGCGAGTGCGGGAAGGTCTATATTGGGCAGACAGGCCGCTCCGTGGACACGAGGTTGAAGGAGCATCAGCGGCACATCCGTCTCGAACATCCGGACAAGTCGGCCGTAGCTGAACACAGCATCGAACTGGGACACCGCATTCAGCTTCAGAATACCTCCATCCTCGCCACCNTCCCCTACACAAAATCACGCTTGTCCCGGCTCCCTTCCCCCACCCCTCCCACACCACTGCTTTCACTTGTTTACTTGCAGTTCATCCCCTTCCCTCTCTGCTCAAACGGTATATCCTTTAGTCTGCTTTACCGTGTCTCACGGTGTTGTCGCTTGCAGATTTACTTATACTTTTTCTTCAACCCTGAAGATGGGGGCGATACGTTCCTCCGAAACGTCGGTTAACACCACATATACACGGTGCCAAATCCCAGAAGACTGCTTTCTTCATAGTCACCGCCGTGAAAGCCTCAAATCTTGCAAATTGTGTTTTGTTTCCCAGCCCAGCAGTGCGTTCCCTGCCATGTTGCACAGGTCTGGACGGGCACGGCCGTATGTAGGAGCCTTGATCTGCTGCTAGCGACGCCTCAGTCGGTTTGATTTGTATTCGTGATGTTACAGCTCTCTTCAAGGCTAGAAGCTAAAACTCTTACAGTAACAGGCCGTGGAGGCCCGTAGGAGTGTGAGACGTCGAGGCTCCCACATTTCCTAGAAAATCGGCTCACAGATGGCGGTGACGTTAGCCTTACGCGCCGGCCGCCCTTTACCCGCAGGAAGAGCCCTGGTACTCATTTCTGTTAGAGGCTGAGTCGACCCCAGGGCCATAGTGTGGCTGGAAGGATTAGGTAAATTGGAAAATCGAATTACCTAATCGGGAATGGAACCCGCGACATTCCGGCTTGTAATCAATTTTTTCGTGGATCAGTCTTCTTGAGGGGCACTGATCGCACACTGGGGCCACTGACCCGATGCATCGCCTTCAGTTCCCGGGGCGGACGTGAGCTGGTGCTCATGACGTATTAACAAGGCATTCCACTTGTCGCAATTCGAGTGGTCAGCCTTACTGCGCCTTACCTGTCCCTAGCAGCTGAGCACCGAAGTGATGTCTGCTAACGCAGTCCTCGAACTCTCCCTCCCGGGCTAATTACTGTGTTTGCTTGTGTTGCTTTCCTTGAGGCGATTTCTTAGCGGTGATGGCGTGTTGACATGTGTCGTTGCCAAAAGGCCGTCAAGGTTCTGGGACGTGTACTTCAGGACGCATGCACTGAACTGTCGCTAGTAAAACGCAGACGGAGATGTGGGTTGTATGAACATAACGCGTTCCCTTGTGTCGGCGTGCCCTTTGAGGCCCGCGTCTGCCAGGTCCTCCTGTCCTGCAGGAGTCGCACAGAAATGTAACTTACATTCAGCTCATCGTAGTTCTGGAACTTGGGGTGGAAATGTACACGCAAGTCATTATTGTGAGTTAAAGCGCCGAAGCGGATGTGGCTACACAGCAAAGCAGTGTTTCTACATTACGTAGTTCCGTTTAGTGGGCCGCAGAACTGTGAATGTGGAGCCGCCGTGAGTTTTCTGCGAAGTGCACACCGAATTTCTAAATATTTATATTTTAACTTCATGCTTCAGACTTTACGAACGTGCGACAGGAGATGATGGCCCCATAAACATACACTCTCTCTCTATCTCTCATGTGTTTCAGATGGTTAAACATTTTCTAATTATCGCATAGTCGACAGACTGTGATGCAGTTCCTTCATGCACTTATCTCACGGCGTCATGTCAGCTGCATTATATTGCGAAGCCCTCTGTGCGAAATGTAACCTTGGCAGTTGATAGTCATCATATAACAATCGAATTGATCTCTGGCAAGCACGAAATATTGCTTTTAAGTGGGCGCTTTGTGTGCTGTGAGCTTCTTTTGCTCTGAATGTCATCTTTCATGCAGAACTTCGTCAGTTGATAGAGCGTCCGAGGGAGCCTCTTGCTGTGCGCATGAAATCAATACGACCGAAGCGTCTCACTTGTTTTGGTAGCAATCGATCTCGGGAAGGAGGCCGCCTGAGAATGTCGACTGCTGGCTGTTGGGGAGACATACAAAGCATCCATCTGAACTGCTTTCCGCGTATGCACCCGCTATCAGTATATGAGGTAAAGCTGTCCCTGTAACAGGCTTTGGAGGCCCATAGGGTTGTGAGACGTCGAGGCTCCCACATTTTTTAGACAGTCGGTTCACAGATGGCGGTGAGGTCAACCTTGCGCGCCGGCGTCCTTTACTCCAAGGAAGATTCCTGGTACTCATTTCTGTTAGAGGCTGAGTTGACCCCAGGGCCATAGTGCGGCTGGAAGAATTAGGTGAGTTGAAAAATCTAATGACCTGATCGGGATCGAACCTGCGACCTCAAATGAGCAATGACTTGAAAGAGCGTGGAAGGAAGCGACCGTCACCGAAGTTACAAACGTGTTTGAGTAGGCAAGAACCAAATGTGTCCAGTGAGGTCTCCCATCGCCACTTGACAGTAGAACTGAAGATGACGCGCCCTCAGAGATGTTTTGGTTGCACAGCTACCCGGCATTTACTTGCGAGGACCGCGGATAAACACGGAGATTTTCAGTCGGAATGGCCAGTTTCCAGACCGAGATCTGAAGCGGGGACCTTCCGAAAGCGAAGCACGAGTTCTGCGTTCAGAGATCCTACAGGACGTTTTCCAGGTGGGCACGAGACGGCCACTAGACGCCGAGGCCCTCTCCACTTCGCCTACAAGGACGATGACATAGGCTAGACGCAAAGCAGATGCCCCTGCCTGTCGGGACATAGACGCCAGCAGGGGAGTGAGTCGAGGGAGAGGCACGTGCTCGCTGACGTCTGTATTCATACAAACAGTAAGGCATTTGTAGCTTGTGTCGAATGCCTACCTGGGCCTCGAATCGCGGCCTAGAATTATCTGGGCATACAGCACCGCATTCCTGACGACGAACTTGGGCTTATTTTCAGCATACCAAGTCGAGAAGACCGGGTACATGGTGGACGGTTTTGGGAGACAAGAAATACAAACAGAAATGTTAATTGGAAACCCTAAAGAAAAAAGCCACATCGAAAACTTGGTAGAAGATACGAGATTACTATTGTCACGAGTCTGCGTGACTCGACAGGATCTGCATTGGATAACACATGACTAGTGACTACACTTAACTATATAACTAGCGCTTATGATTTCCATACCTTACAGATGACTACAGCACACGTTAAGTCTTTTCAGCCTGCAGTCTTCACTAGTCGTTCCCTGGTAACGGCTTCTAACAGTGGGATTCTGCACCGATCAAGTCTTCTTTTCACAAGTCCCTTAAAACTGACTGCCTTCCTTACAACTGCCTGCATCCCAGGCTGCTGGCCATTTCATACCAACCTCCTAGCCATCCTTCACAGACTGACTTTACAACTGACTTCTGCTCAGTCAGAGTCAGAGTTACTTAACTACTGGCGAGTTTCCGCCTGTCAGTTCGTCTTGGCGACAAGCCCTTTGAGCCACAATAATAACTGTATAGGTGTTAGGAGCTAATCTGGCCGATCTCAGTCTGGTCTCTTGCTATCTGATACGACAGTAGCTATGTAAGCTCTGCAGTTGTAACAACATCGCTGCGTGACCTCCGTCCGAGTTAGCAATATAAGATATGCAGTTGTAACAACATCACTGCGTGACCTCCGTCTAAGTTAGCTATATAAGCTTGCAGTTGTAACAGCATCGCTGCGTGACCTCCGTCTAAGTTAGCTATGTAAGCTTGCAGTTGTAACAGCATCGCTGCGTGACCTCCGTATGAGTTAGCTATGTAAGCTGGCAGTTGTAACAGCATCGCTGCGTGACCTCCGTATGAGTTAGCTATGTAAGCTGGCAGTTGTAACAGCATCGCTGCGTGACCTCCGTATGAGTTAGCTATGTAAGCTGGCAGTTGTAACAGCATCGCTGCGTGACCTCCGTATGAGTTAGCTATGTAAGCTGGCAGTTGTAACAGCATCGCTGCGTGACCTCCGTATGAGTTAGCTATGTAAGCTGGCAGTTGTAACAGCATCGCTGCGTGACCTCCGTATGAGTTAGCTATGTAAGCTGGCAGTTGTAACAGCATCGCTGCGTGACCTCCGTATGAGTTAGCTATGTAAGCTGGCAGTTGTAACAGCATCGCTGCGTGACCTCCGTATGAGTTAGCTATGTAAGCTGGCAGTTGTAACAGCATCGCTGCGTGACCTCCGTATGAGTTAGCTATGTAAGCTGGCAGTTGTAACAGCATCGCTGCGTGACCTCCGTATGAGTTAGCTATGTAAGCTGGCAGTTGTAACAGCATCGCTGCGTGACCTCCGTATGAGTTAGCTATGTAAGCTGGCAGTTGTAACAGCATCGCTGCGTGACCTCCGTATGAGTTAGCTATGTAAGCTGGCAGTTGTAACAGCATCGCTGCGTGACCTCCGTATGAGTTAGCTATGTAAGCTGGCAGTTGTAACAGCATCGCTGCGTGACCTCCGTATGAGTTAGCTATGTAAGCTGGCAGTTGTAACAGCATCGCTGCGTGACCTCCGTATGAGTTAGCTATGTAAGCTGGCAGTTGTAACAGCATCGCTGCGTGACCTCCGTATGAGTTAGCTATGTAAGCTGGCAGTTGTAACAGCATCGCTGCGTGACCTCCGTATGAGTTAGCTATGTAAGCTGGCAGTTGTAACAGCATCGCTGCGTGACCTCCGTATGAGTTAGCTATGTAAGCTGGCAGTTGTAACAGCATCGCTGCGTGACCTCCGTATGAGTTAGCTATGTAAGCTGGCAGTTGTAACAGCATCGCTGCGTGACCTCCGTATGAGTTAGCTATGTAAGCTGGCAGTTGTAACAGCATCGCTGCGTGACCTCCGTATGAGTTAGCTATGTAAGCTGGCAGTTGTAACAGCATCGCTGCGTGACCTCCGTATGAGTTAGCTATGTAAGCTGGCAGTTGTAACAGCATCGCTGCGTGACCTCCGTATGAGTTAGCTATGTAAGCTGGCAGTTGTAACAGCATCGCTGCGTGACCTCCGTATGAGTTAGCTATGTAAGCTGGCAGTTGTAACAGCATCGCTGCGTGACCTCCGTATGAGTTAGCTATGTAAGCTGGCAGTTGTAACAGCATCGCTGCGTGACCTCCGTATGAGTTAGCTATGTAAGCTGGCAGTTGTAACAGCATCGCTGCGTGACCTCCGTATGAGTTAGCTATGTAAGCTGGCAGTTGTAACAGCATCGCTGCGTGACCTCCGTATGAGTTAGCTATGTAAGCTGGCAGTTGTAACAGCATCGCTGCGTGACCTCCGTATGAGTTAGCTATGTAAGCTGGCAGTTGTAACAGCATCGCTGCGTGACCTCCGTATGAGTTAGCTATGTAAGCTGGCAGTTGTAACAGCATCGCTGCGTGACCTCCGTATGAGTTAGCTATGTAAGCTGGCAGTTGTAACAGCATCGCTGCGTGACCTCCGTATGAGTTAGCTATGTAAGCTGGCAGTTGTAACAGCATCGCTGCGTGACCTCCGTATGAGTTAGCTATGTAAGCTGGCAGTTGTAACAGCATCGCTGCGTGACCTCCGTATGAGTTAGCTATGTAAGCTCTGCAGTTGTAACAGTATCGCTGCGTGACCTCCGTATGAGTTAGCTATTTTCCAGTAAGTTCCGCTTTTTGTTTAATTACTGCCTGTTGGTTGCATTGGTTCCTTAAACTTCGTTGCCAGGATACCATTATTGAAGAGAGAGGAGTCATTTTGTGTGGAATTCCGTGGATATGAGGCCTGCTGTAAGCGGAATTGTGTGCTGCTTGCTAACTGCTCTCTGCAAAGTTTCGAAAATGGTTGCCACGAAAAGTTACGAATGCCTTGTGTTCCCATCCCTGGAAACTGAAGGACAAAACGGAGACTTCGTTCCCATAGCCGCTGAAGTGGAAGCAGTGCTCCTCGTGTGAACAAAGGGAGGCAGCCTGCTGTGACTGTCCGCCCGCCCCCCCCCGCCCGCGATCGATTGCATCGCGTGGCTTCTGACTGACTAGTTGTCTGTGAAGGGACGTTGAATCGGTTACTGAGGGTTGTCGTGCTGTAATGACACTGCTGTAGCCACCAGGCTGCTACGATTCGTCCGTTCTTTGTAGTGGTTGCAGTCGGCCCCGAGGAAGCATGCAGACGGTTTCCCGGGCAACCGGATGTCCAGCTGAATGCAGCACGGGCACAAGGGACGGCCGCCGGGCCACAGCGCAAGAGTTGATACAGTGACGGTATCTGAGGTGTTGTGCTCTAGAGACTCAAATATCGAGCTGGAAGCCATGTGCGACGTGGCAGGTTTTCAGGTTAATTCCTTTGCTTGAAATTTGTTAATCTGGACGCTTTTGTGCACCAGATGTCTCATCTACGCACGCGTCGTTTGGAAAATAACACATCGCTCGATACGAGCTTGTACAAATCCTAGAACATGCAAACGTTCGGAATAATGAGCTGCACCCACGTTCTGTCCTGAAGATGGAGGCAGCAGGATCTACGGGGGCATCGCATCTCAGAAGGCAGTTCTCGTCACGTTCACCTCATATCTCACACTGCACCGCTCAGCGCCATGATGTATGCTGTCAAGAAAGCGTCGTTAAGTAATCTCGGCTATTGTTTGCAAAGGGTGGGGGGGGGACACGGCATATCCTGGGCAAGTTGAGTAGTAGAGCTGGATTGATTGTGGTTCTCAAAATGTCACAATATTTGTAAACATTTTAGTAAATATTACGTGATAGAAACCTAGACTACGCTGAGTTTAGCGGTGAAGAACCGAGAAAGATACACGTGCACTCACGCACACACAGAGGGGCCGCGTTAAACATTCGCTCAGCCGAAGGGCACTCACAGTTGTGTACAGGATGGACAGCACTGAGCCAGCGTGAGCTACGGGATAGGCAGTCTCCGTAGTAAAGTGACGAGTGCTCCAGTCTCATGTATTGCTACCGGAAGTGCTCTAGCGGATCTGTGCCTCCGCTCCGGAGTTCTTGAGACGTGCTTCGCGTTGCGAACCGACTTGCTGACGAAAAGTTGCACAAAGGCGGCCCGGAGCCTCGTCACATCTGTCCGTCCGCATGTCAGAATTCTAGAATGGCTGAACGGAGTATAATTAAATGTTACACTGGGAAATGATCCTACGGTGTGTCGACATTTGCCAGATTTGGTTAAAATCGGGCAACAGTAACGGACTCTCTACTTGAAGGCCCACGCGTAACTCGCTAAGTATTTATCGGAGCGAAATATTTTGAAACAGAAGTTGTAGAGAGAAATGCGCTTTTGTGTCGGCACACTTTCCGCAGTTCTTGCCGTTTTCGAGGTGATGGACTACAGAGGGGCAGACGGCCCAACTTCACAAGTTATGCGCACATTTCGTACCTCGTTAGGGCTACACGGTGGCTCACATTTGTTACAATTCATATCGAACCGATCTCGACTGAAAATTAAATTCTCAAGTTATTGTTATTGTATTAACCAAATTTGATCGATTTCTGTTGAAATATGCGGATGGACACAGCAGTCTGTTTGTCCAGTTCCTTCATTGAGTTCGTCTGGCTGTTTCATTACTGTATGCTGCTAGAATTACACTCGCACCCTCGTCTGGTAGTTGTGTTGGAAAGATTGAGTCAGTTTTCCGCCTGCAGTCTTTTATGTAGACTATGCGCATCACAGACGTGGCAGAGGAGTTGCCGCAGCAACACGGCGAATCCCGACCTACTGAACGTGAGATTACTGCAGCTGTTCAACACGCAGCCTTGCTCTGCGGGTACAGAATTGAGCTCCACCTGTCTGTTAGCTGAAACAGACTTCCAGGAAAGCTTATCTAGGGCTGGATTCCGCGTAGAAGCGCGGGCAGTTTTACCATTCGCCACAATTTGTACAAAAAGTTTCTGGGACTGCCTCAACAGGCAGGGAGCGATTGCAGTGAAGTTAAGGCGACCTAATCGCGAGCCTGATATTTCCAATAATTCCGAAGCTGGAAGTACATGGAGATTTAATTCCACGCTCTGTATACGCCATGACGGCGTCACAGGAACTTCACTTTCACTTAGTGTGTCATGTTCTCTGCTGTCCAGTCCAGTCCATATTACACCAGTCTTTCTTTACGAAGTTTATTCCACATTGTTTTAGTGAGTCTTCTCTGTGTGGATGCATCCTCCACAGTCGCACTACGCCTTCCTGGCAAGGCGTCGTGTTTACAGGCCGTTCTTCATGTCCGAATACCTCAAACCTCGCGCTTCAATAAGTACACAGTTTTCCATACGTCGAGAAAGCATCGTCACTTACGCCACTCTTGTATGCACGTCGGAAATTGCGTCTGCGCCTGCGCAATGATGCCCTCCCCCTTTTTGTTTGGGAGGGCTTGCAGTGATCCGTGGACTTAACGGTGCGACATCTAGTAAACGTCTATCTCGCGATGTGATACCATGGTAACGTGACGGCCACCGCAACTTGTGTAACTGGCCAGTGACAGTGACGTAACTGAATTGTCGAGTCAGGTCTTTTAGCAACCGAGTGCTGTAACACAATTATTGCTGGTCGGGTTCTGGGAACGTTTCATTTCTGAGTTCCCCCAATGTGGCTGGATAGTTCTCCATTCACTTACTCAGGGTCCGAAGCTGATAATTCTGCTGTTGGTCAATGTCGAATGAGAAGTCGTTCCATTTTGTTCTGCGCCTGGCCACCGTTGCCAGCGCGTTCATAGCGAAAACTTGAAAAAATGCACCTGCAAGGTCATGTCTGTCTGTTCGTCCTCAAGTAACATTTGAAAGAACCGTTTCACGAATTTCTATTAAATTTGATACTTGAGTTTCCCAAACATTTGTCGACAAATTCCAAGTTTGGTTAAAATCTGACAACGGACACTTCACATGAAGACTTATACGCGTTTCTGCGCACATATCGCGCGTAACTCGCGAAAAATATATCGAAAAGAAACTTCGTAGAGATAAACGAAACGCACAGTTAAACCCAGTAGACCTTCCTCAGAAGTATTACGGTTTCAGATATGATGAAAGAAATTCGGGCGTTTCCTGAGCTGTTACTCTGTGCACTTCTACCTCACACCAATATAGAAAGCTATGCATGAAATCTAAATAGATAAAGTAGCTAACACATTTTAGTGTGAGGCCGATAGATTCCGAATTTGTCTGTAGAGATTGTACGTAGTTGTGTTACGCCGGCTTGCTTTCTTAGCTACCTGAATGTAACTGAAATGAGACACTTGCGGACATAGCCTATTGAAGGAGTGAGGTAAAATCGTGTTTAATGTTGTAATAATCGAGCCACACAAAATGGCTAGAATTTGTAATTTCCACACAATTGACAAATAAGATTACGCCATTAGCAATTTGTCAATAAAGAATCTTAAATTGTTCTGAGGAGGTGTCTGTTTGATATATCGAACTAGTGTGGCTGTTGGACATGAACAGTATCGACAGTCGATGCAAAGAGAATTGATATTTTATCATCGAACTCTCTGTGCACGATTACCGTACCAGACAGGATAATGCCCCTACTTCAGTCGTGTAATTTAACTGTTGTATATGCTGAGTTGTAAGCTTGGGCCCTCTGATACTCACAGGCTGCCGAGGGTGTTCCTAAAGTCGCGACTTCAGTGTCGGTTTCAGCACGTTTGTAGAGTTCAGTGTACGTAAAAATGCCGTGAGAAGAACGCAGAACAACCAGAACTGTTCGTCCCGTTGTAATGTAGGTCCAGTATTCGCAGGTCGTAAAGTTTATCTAAAAGTAATTTTCATCCATACACTCAGATCCCTGAAGACGCACGCAGTTTCATCTGAAATGTGTCTTTTTTTTTCTCTCAACGTTTATATTTACCGTGATTTTATTCTGTTCCTCCTGTGTTGTTTAATGTTATCCAATATTTTACTTCACAGGGTTTGAGCATTATTGAAAATTAACATATGAATTAATAATTCTTTATGTAAGATTTGAGGTTTTCACGGCGGTGACTATGAAGACTGCTTTCTTCAGTAATTCTTTATTTTGTCGTTTTCGTTTTGTTTCCACGGCCGTCGATATTTTCGTTGCCAAGCTTTCGAATTGTTACCTGAAGGCTGTCGCTGTTCATGCGGCCAGTTAATGTGCCTTACAGCGCCTCACTTCAACTCATTCAGCCCCTTTTCGGTATGCAGCACGTCGGAGCTTATCGCAAGGGAATAAGGCCTTAGTCACAGGCCACAGCTTAAGCTTATATGAAGACCTGTGTTCTGCTTTTATTATCTGAAATTCATCTGTATCCGCCACGTTAGAAGTGTATTCTAGGTCTTATCAAGTAAATGATAATGAAATCCAGGAGTCATTATGGATAACTTAGCTCAGTGGCGCTCGGCCCCTTCGTTGCGAGGTTGGAACGCCACGAGACCAGCGTCTGTTGGTCTGGAAATGGATCCATAATCCAGCCTTTCAGATTCCCGCGGGGAATTACCGTGTCGCCAATTGGACGCGTCCTCTGGCAGTGATTTCTGATAACAAGTTGTCTCCTACTGAAGTTAGATGATACAACTACACCCACGACATCTAGCAGTGTATAATTGAACCGTGACTAACACAGACAAGGTCGCCTGTCAGGTTCCTGACGAAAATAACCGACAGAAGATAGGTACATTTCACAGATTTCTGATTTCGGGTCCGCCTTTCAAAATAACGGCCTCCCTCACACGAGCAAGAGACGCGAGGTCATTATTTGCAACAGCCAGAGCCACACGGCGATAAACAGCCAATGTCCCCTGTTACGTTGTGTCAGCCGTAAAAAATAATTGTAACCAGTAATTGGGGATTCCCTCGTTCTGGGCTCTCGGAATGTTTTTGTTTCTGCTCCAGATTTTTGCTCACACCTCACACTTCAGTCACGATTTCATTGCCATGACAACAAGAGTTCGTTGTGATGGTCCATTATTGCACTGTTTATTGGATACTTCCTGTTTAAACATTTGTATTTAATAAGAGAATATTTGCCGCCCAGATTTACAGTGTTGCCATGTCTGATACTTCTCCCCTGATATCAAATCATAAGACAGATCTGTGCCTTAGCTGACCAGCTCGGTCCGGTCCAAAAAATAACATGTACATTTCTTCTTTGTTCCGAATGAATTTGTGCTTTGCTTTGAAACGCAAGAGACAGGTTTGATACTCATACAAAACAAAGGAACAGTCATTTTTTAAGAACGAAGTGAAATGTCGGCACTTAGCCCTTTTCACCTTGTAACTTCGCGTTCAAATAGCCGCTGTCTGAACGAGACCGCGCTGCAGTTTGTTGGGTTTTCAGTGCGACACAGTTTGTGCATGTTCACAGAACGGCCGACGAATGTCGTTTGTTTTTAGTGCCCGTCATTGAACACCATGGAAAAAGAAAATTTCTTCCTTTTCTGCCCTTCTTTAATTCTTACTCTAATGTCTACAGAATTTTCCGTTTTATTTAGTGTATTAGGAATTTCGTAGGTATGCCTGCATGGGGGATTGGTCATTGTAAAATCAGGTCAACATATGAAAACCCAAGCACATAAGTCTAGTCAGGCTTCGAACCGCAGAATCGAGTAGCCGAAAATTCGAGTTATTTGTAAGAGAACATAGGCTTTCATAATCCGATGATTCTGTTACGGCCATTTGGCAACGTAGGCCACACCTCGCCGCCTTACTCGGCCTGTGGAAGCTACGTTCACAGTGGTACGACGCAGCGTGAACTTTCCGTCAAGACTTGCTGACATCTGCGGTGCGACGCGACAGTGTTGGGGACCACGCACGTCGCCATGTTGAAAATGTTGCAGCAGCTTAAGGAGTGGCAACAGAGGGTGAAGAAAGGAGGAGGTAGCCTGAGGGACAACCCTGAAATGTCCAGCGTACAGCGCCAGGATTGTGACGTGTCGGTATGGACCATGTCTTAGCTTAGACAAGTAGCCTTTAGTTGGAATTTCAGCAGAGGCTCGGTGTGTGCTTCTGTTTATGTGATTGTATTGCGTAACAGATGGGCCGAGAATTCGCATTCCCACCGATTCTGCGAATGATACTGCGCGCAAGAGGGAGAGGTCATCGAGACGTGAGAAGGTCAGAATGGCTTTCCTGTTTCAAAGCACCTTGACACACTCAATGCACTATGCGGCCGTTATAAGATCTGTCGTTTAACATGTAACGTTCATCACCTTTTACACAAAAGCCTGTCGTATGAGCTAGTCCGCCAGCCTATTCTTGTGTCTGCTATGCGTGTTGTGCGCTTGTCCCAGCATAATAATAACAATTACAAACCGAGGATGACTTATATTTGGTTCGAATGTCGACAGATATTAATTATCCTGAGTGAAGTTTACATGCTTTTTCCTCAGACCCTTCAGAAAATTCCGACATGGTACCTTACATTAGACCAAAACGGGTTCCTTCCACATCCTCCCAGTTCATTGTGTTTCAGTCATTCGAGGCCGCACAGCCCCACTTTCTGGCTGCGCCATTGAATATTTTAACTGAGTACACACGGAGGAATGAGAGACCATGAACCCAGCCTCCATCAAGTTGTCAGTTCAGATCTAAATATTACGCCGCCCCTAAGATTTCGCTATGGACAGAGGAGCTACACCTCCTCACCCCTGGTGCGTTTCTATATTGTGGCTTGTAGGCCCGTTGGTAGGCGAAATAAGCAACTACAATAGCCGTTGCTAAGTAACGACTCCGCAAACAAGCATGTTTACACGAGAACAATTGCGCTGCAACAGAGCAACGGTGTTTTCTGCGCGTCCCGTATCTAAATGTTAGAAGCGGGGCCCCTTAGTTGGTTACTGAGTTAGGGAATGAGGTAGAGAACTGCTGCTGTTCAGTCGTTGTGAGCTATTGGTGCTAGATGCTGGTAGCCGAGGCACGTGGATAGTTCTGGAATCCGCTACCAAGCAACGGCTGGTGAAGACGTGACTGTATACTTATAATAGTGAACTGTAAAGTGTAGTCACGCTCTGTATCAAAGAGTCCCCTAAGTCTGGTCATCAATCCAAGAGTCCGTCTGTAGTCAAGTAACATCACGTGACAATACGATATGTTCTTTAGTTCGTATCAAAAAATTACAGAAATGCGTCCGTTAGCTTCGATATATCCGTTGTCTGTGCGCGCGGAAGAACTCCAGACTTGTTAAACGAATTTATGTAAACATTTTTATACTGTGGATTTCTCTATTAAGATATGTTGACACATTCCGGTTTTGGTTAAAATCGGACAGCAGTCACGAGGACCTGCGCGCATCTCGAGCCGAAAGATAGTCATGGGGGGGGTGGGGGGTGGAAGAACGCCCTTTGTGTCCAGTGCATATCCATAAATTTTACAGCTTCTGAGTCAGCTAGCAAGAGCGGCCCGACTGGCCAGAACTGTTACGTCATACTTTCCGTAAATAGTTAAGATTACATGTCAATGCGGGTCTTTGTTTCAGCGCCCTCGTTCTTTGCGCGTTTACTTTGCGTAGCCACAAACAGCTGTTACTGTTGCTTAGCAGTGGACGATTTTCTATTGATCATAAATCACAGCTCCTTTGATGTTCGGACTGTTACGTCCGTCTCGCAGCAGGCGCCCGCCGTCTCTTGCAGCTCCAACTGACAAAACAATGAAGCATCACTTCAGAACAAAGAGTACTAGCTTCTGGGATATATCGTCAGCCGACGTTTTGAAGGAAGAGCGCCTCCATCTTCAGGGTCCAAGAATTAGCCGAGCAAGAAATCAGCGTGAAAGCAGGTGGCAAGCAGAGCCAGTCCCTCTGTTTGAGTTCTGGAAATACTCGATTGGAATCATGGCCGAAACGTCGGCTATAGTGAGGGCCCTCAGTCCCCCCAGTGCCGGGACAAATGCCTCGATTAGGCCAGGGCCGCTTCCTTCCAGATCGTTTCGAATTCATCCACGAATCGGCCTACTCTTCTGGCTACTGAATGGCTCGTAAACTAAACCAGAAAGTGAAGTAAGCGCGCGTGTGCGCGTGTGTGTGGGCCCTCAGCCGTCGAGGAGTGGCTCAGTCGGTATAGTGACTAGGCTGCCGGCGAGGCTGTCAGGGCATAGCGACCCACCCAGCCTCCTGTGCAATGAGTACCGGGGCGAGAGACTAAGTACTCACCTCCATCTAGTGCCGGGGTTAAGAATGCATGGAGTTTCCTCCGAGCTTCCTGCACATCTTCACGGCGTGGCGCTTAATTCAGTAGAGGGGCAACATGTGAGGACCGTAGCACCGAGTGGAACTGATAGGAGTTCTGGTGGCCGCCATGTTGAGTACGCAACTTCCATGCGTAACCAGTTGTTTCTGTACCCTGAACCTGCTATACATGTCCTTGACAAACAGAAACAGCCGTTCTGTTGGTACCTATTGGTAAACGTAAGTGCAGACTCCAGCACCACCTAGCGGGAGGTTTCTCAACATCTGGGGCCTGCGAAGTTAACGTTGAGGTTTTTGAAGACGGCGGCTTCGTTTTGAGAAATTTGCTTCTATATTACGGGGGAGGGGAAGCTGCGGAAGGAATTTGCTCTTGCAATAAAGACAAACCGGCCTTTTATTTCAAATGACATCAAAGATACATGTTTGTGTTCACATACATGGACATGTTTCATACATACACTTAACTCGGTTTTTGTGCTCATTCATAAAGTCATCCGTTTAGAGTACAGTTTGAAAAATTAACTTGGACCGACAAGACCGTACGAACAGGCTTAACCGCAAGCCAGGCATGTACGGAAGGGAATTGCGTTCTCTTGATAAATTGTTTCGCGCCTGCCGTGTCTGCCGGCTCCTGGTTGAGAAACATTGCGTTATAACAGTGTCGTGGTGTTGGTGTTGGCATGCCAGCGAGGCGTCACTCAGATGTTTGTGTTTCAACACCAAGACCTCACAGCCCTCAGTCAAAGAGTTTGTTATTCTTTGTAGTAAATTCGAGGTTTAGGACTTGTTACTGGACGTGACACGGATCTCGAATGAGACTACGAGCACATCAGTAGCGTTCTTTGAACTTTGTTCGGGTTAATTCGCTGTGAGTTGCGCCTCAAATTACTTCCAGTTCCCATTCGTAACGTAATTTTCCACTGATTCAGTTACGACACATGAACACCATGTTACGTTGTCAGTTGATATGAACTTGTCGCTGTGGTACGGATTGCAGATTGCGGACGGATGCTTCGCGTAGTTACAAATCATGACGCTAGATGGTGATCGGCTCGGATAAAGTACCAACTGAATGATTGCTGTCGATGCCGACAGATGGTACAAGCATCGCAAAAGGTGAATTGAGTCCTGCGCAGTGTACATTGATGTAAGGCACACGAGAAATTTTTGTCGCATCACTGATGTCGCAGACAAGATTTTCAATGTGTGTTGTTCATTTAAATTAGTTTCGAGCTGGCTTTCCTCACGTAAAGAATGGAGTATTGCGTTATTACGGGTTAGCTCAGTCGGTATAGCGACGGTGTTGGATTCCCGACAGGGGCAAGTGATTGATTTTCTGTATTCCACAGCGTCAAGACCGGCTTCGGGGCACGCTCATCCGCGGGGCTCTTTCTCCAGTGTTAGAATGGCCGGGGCGTGAAGCTGATCACTCACGCCCATCTACTGCCTCCACTTCCCTATACGTCTTCGTGGCGTTATGCTCAGTTAATTAAGCATAGGGGGACAGCTTTACCTTCCCAACCAAGTGATTCTGGAGCAGTTAGTGCTTGTTCAGGAAGATCATATTTGAGGTAATTATTGTGGGTGTGTATAGTTCGCTAGGTGGATACTGACGTTACAGAGGAAGATCCTGCCTCTTTCTTCAGGATCAGAGTGAACAGTATCCGACAGAAAGGTTATCTCATAAGCCTCCTATTATTTCTTTCAAAGTCAGGAAAGTACGCGTAGGGCGAGGGAAGGAGAAGACCCCAATAGGGGCACATGTGCCCCTATAACGGGCACTTCTCGGGTATGCAGACAGCTGCAATCGCGGACTCGGCGCGTTGGCTCCAGACAACACACGCTCACACGATCTGCGTTAACGTCAAACTAAACGAGTGTGAATCTCCCTCCCTGGCTACAAATCCGTTTATCTCTTGAGACAGTACGGGCGCGCGTTCTCAGGAGTTGTGTTTCCATGCGGGAATTCCTTCCTGGCATTTGTAGGGAAGTTTCTTTCCCGAACCCCGAGAAAAATAGTGGAGAAAACAGGAAGAAGTATTACACGAAGCAACATGCACCGCAACACGCACAACTTGAAGCACTCTTCTAACAATTCGAGCAAGGAATTTCCTACGTCAGGAATGTCTGTCGCGAAACAACGAGCCAGATGTCGGATAGGGCAATTAATGCTTTGTGTGTTTCAGAATTTCATTCTAGGAACGATAACTTTTTTAAATAGTAAATATTTGTGATATTATCTTTCAAATTTTAAAATGATTTTACTTGGCGCTCATTTCATTGCAATGTTACCTTCTTCTAATGGTTTCTGTTATCAAATGTCTCCATCAGGCAGAGATCATTTTTACATGTTACTGAATTATATAAGCAGTCGGTATCGCGACGCTACGAGCTGTACGACTGAGAGGTCTGAATTCGAGTCCCGGTAGGGTCTAGAATTTTCTCTTCTCCGCGTCATCCAGACCGGCTCTGGGGTGCACTCAACCTCCTATCCAATAGGTACTGAGGGTTCTTTCCCCGGGGGTAAAGCGGCCGGGCGTGAAGCTGACTTCTCACCTCCATCTAGTGCCGAGGTCAAGAAGATGTGGATCTGTACATCCAGTCCCCCATTCGCCTTCATGGCGTAGTGCTTAATTCTTGAGCACAGGGACAACTTTACCTTACCTTACTGAATTATATAATCTTGTCACACTCGTCACAGTATATTGGTTTATAATAATAATAACAATAATAAACCATGCATTTATTAATATATAGTCTTGTTACAGAGAACATCTGGAACTTTTATTATAACCCTACCAAAGAGACAATTATGATCACTCATTATTAGAACACGTAACTGGGAATTTCCGGCAATCTGGGAGCACCGCTGAGGGGTGAGCGCGCTACTGGTTTAGCTTCTGCGACAGTCAGCCCGCCCGCTTCTGAAAGACTGCAGAAATCGGTCCCCAGTTCTCCTTCCGGTCCTTAAAGCCATGGAACCTAGATACTTGCCTTCGACCGAAATAATAAAAAACAGTGTAATTGCTGATAAATTAACAAGAAGTTCTGGGAAGAACTAATCTTCTTTTCTTTGATACCAGACAGACCGCACAGAAAACGATGCGTGCAGCAGTTCTTTCATTGTTGCAAATGTATTCGTTGCCGCCGTAACTTGTTTTTACCAAGCCGTTGCCAAGCAACGAAAGGGGATACACACAGATTGATGGGAAAGGTTCATGAAGCACGCCGTTGGGATGGGCTCCGTGCCGTGATACACATACCAAGTTTCATAAAGATTGGTTCAGGTAATTGGTAGAGCGGGTTCACAGAGACTCAGATAGCATTGTGATCTCAAAAGCCGACTTTTTTTTTTTAATAAGAAACGACTGAGGCGCAGTCGCCCTGTTTCATCCAGTTAACTCGGAAACGGATACCGTTTCACTTCTGTCCGACGCACGCGAACGTCGCCATTGCCATGTTCAGCGGGTCTCAGGCACGGAGTGTGTCTGTCGGGGTGCTCTGTCAACCCTGTTTTACTCGTCTGTTCTGATAGCCAACTTCGGGCATACTCAGGAGAACTTCCTGCCCTTCTGGGGCGCGGCCGTTCGTGACCATTGACACAAAATGCACTTCTGAGCCTCCTGAATCCAATCTGAAGCCGAAGAACGGTATGAAGGCTCAGAGAACAAAGTGGCTGCATGGCAGTTCTGTCCTCTGTCTGCTCCTGTGAACCGGGTTTTGACACGCCCTGTGCTTGGGGTAATGGTGTTGGCAGTGGAGAGGCCGTGTGCCGTGGGGGCGGCTGCGCGGCGTACCCTTGCCAGCAAACAGCGGGGATTGTCAAGCTTATGAGCAATTGCCCTCTGTTGCGTGTTGCCCAGAACGGAGCACCAGAGCTCCACAGGTTCTTTCGAAACGTCCGTCGTCCATCCTGACAGTGTGACTGTGAGTGGCCGTGACCATAAGCAAAATGTTGGTCAGTGACTGAGTGGGGGAGGTGTGGGCTTTACCTGGTTATGGAGCCATGGCAGGGAGTAGGGCTTGTCTGCGGCAGATGTTGTATCTTGTCATGCCCACTTGCTTTGCCTGCTTTGGGGGATTTGTGGCCCCTACTCGATCTGTCAGCGACTGTTTTTGGAAGTTATTCACTTCCTGTTCCGTGTTAATGATAAAGGTGCGATCAGCAGTTGTTTCTGAGGTATCCTGTTCACACTGACGGAGAGCGTTTGTGTTTGTTATGCTTTCGTGTTTGTCTCACCCGGCACCACAGCACACAACATGTTTCGGCTCATCTAAAGGGCGGCGGGCCTGTACGGCTGACAGCCTCACCGCCAGTTGTGAGCCAGATGTCTAGAGACACGGCCCATGTTTGTCTGCTAGCGTTCCTACATTTGCCAGTGTCTGTTTTAGCGATGTGTAATGCCTTTATGAGCCGGTCACAGTGGCCGCGCGGTCTAAGGCATGAACTGCGTTCGTCTGCTCAAACACTGGGGCCGTGGGTTCCAATCCAATTCGAGTCATGGGTGTTTGTCTGCATTTATTCTGTTGTTGTGTTGCCCTGTGCAGGTAGCGCCCTTGCGACGGGGTCATCCCCCGTCCAAGGACTCCTACCGACTGTCTGTAAGATTAAGAAACTGAAGTGAAACAAAACGCTTCACGGATGCTCCATGCTCCAGAGGGAGAAAGAAGAAGTATGAATGAATGCCTTTATATATACACGTAAACAGGTGTGTTCACCTCTCAAGGTTAAATATTACTCGTAGTTGTTTAAACGTTAGCAGGTGACTTTGTCTCGCCTGATCATTCTACTGAACGGCAAGTGGGGCATGTTTGAGAATTGCGAATGGAAAGGAAGTGGCCGGGGCTTATTTTACGGTATTACCCTAACCGAACACGTAAGAAAGGATGCACAAGTACGCAGATGCGCCACAGGACGGTACATGACACCCCGGCTGCGACACATGGCCGCTGTTTGCTTTAGGGGACTCCAAACCGCGGACTTGTCGGTGCGCAAGCGCAGTAGGATATTCATAGCGGGTTGCAGCACGATCAATACAAAGGGACCACCCGCAGACGGGCCGGCGCCTCCACTGCCTGGGAAATGTGTTTATTTAACGACAGTTAATCTTTTATTTAGGTTCTGGGTCTGTAGAGCAAATTGATGAGGTGACGGAGACCCGAGGAGCCAGCATAAACCGACCGGGCGGCTTGACGTGGCGGTAAATGTTTTGACTCGTGCTAGGGAGGTGCTCGGTTCGAATCTCGGCCGTGACACATCCATCCTGACTGAGATTTTTCATGGTTTTCATCATTTACGCTAGGTAAATGCCCGGATTGTACGAGCGAGAGTCAGTAAAGAGGTCACAAATGGGTATAAAACGTAAAACATGTGATATTTGAACCTGGGAAAACGTTCATTTTCACGGAATATCTTCCACCGTCGCTTTACCAGTGCGTCGAAACCCACAACATAGATGTCTTTTGACTGCTGTCTCAGCCACTTTTGCATCTCCGTTTCAACCTCTTCGTCAAGAACGAAACGTTTACCCCCCCTCCCCCCAGTTGTGAACCTCTTTACGCGACAAACACTTTCCATTGTAAACAGGAAGCTTTTCTTTATTAATATCCTTTGCATTGAGTCCTTTTGCCACAAATAGCACACAACAGAACGTTGCTCCTCGGTAGTATACTCCTCAAGTACGGTCGCCATTTTTACCGCTGAAACCGGCCTCTGAACATGCGCATGGGCGTCTGCTACTTGGACTGTCATGAAACCGAACTGTGCTGCTACCTAGCGATACACACAGAAAACCTATTACATCCATTACAGCTGTTTTACTTCCATTTGCGACCTATTTACTGACTCTCCCTTGGTTACACCATGACCGAAAAGTATCATCATTAATCCATCTTACTGCCATTTCAGTAGCCAAGTCACTGACATAGCTTGATGGCCCGGGGTCGAGCCCAGGTCAGGTCATGTGTTGGTGGAGAAAGCGACATTGGGGCAGACTTTCGCCGAATTCTTTGGTTTCCCCTGTCGGTTCTCATTCCACCGACTGCTCCACACATCGTCATCATGTGGGGCGGATAGCAGGTATCCGAAGTCGGATCCTGCATCTCACCAATACGCCGCGACCCTCCGTAACACAGAAGCATTTCCCGGCTTTGGAACCGTGAAATGCCTCAGCCTGAGCCCTGGTACACGGTTCGAGTGCCGCCAGTTACTCCACGGCGAAACGGTATAGCATCTTACAATAGACCGCTGTAATTTCCAGTGTTTTCCAATTCCATGTTCCTTTCATCTGATGTAACACTTAATAACCTATTCAGTCGATGCAGCGACGTGAAAATGCCTCGGCGGAGCCGGTCAGACCCAGTGCGCGCGCGAGCGGTTGCATTTGCTGGCAGTGTCCCAGCCAGTACATTAAGTACCTGCTCTAAAAATATGCACAGGCACTCCATAAGAAGTGAACAAGACAAATGGGAGCGGGCCGGCTTGGCGACATGTAGCTTATTGGTTTGTTTGCCTTGCACAGACACAGGTGTTCTCTGTTTTGGCATACAGGGTGTGCTGTCAAGAGGCCTTGAGAATCACCAGCTGATTCCTTGTCCTTCACATTCCACCGCTGCAGGTACCACGGCACTGTCAGTTGCTCGCGCTCTGTGTCGTTGAATGTCCCCCCCCCCCTGTTTGCAGTGTGACTCAGGTTCCTCACTCATCCAACAAAATGACTCCTCTGTAAGCACAGGAGCTGACAGCTTTCATAAATCTCTGACCTCTGTATAATTGCTTCTGTTTATCGCCATGAATCTGTCCTGAGAGCGAGTATCACACAGACAGGCTCACTCTTCACCCATCTTTCTCATATTCGCGACCGCCTCAACTGAACTACTGGTCCTCGTCATATAACACTGACACGGACCGCACAGAAAGAGAATTACGTTTCTTCCATCATTGAGTGGCTCCCGTTGCCGGGGAACCAACCTATCCACAGAGCTGTTCCCTAGCAACGGCTACTGTACTGTCATCTGTTTCCACAGCTGTCATTACCTGACAGTGAGTCTATCTGTATAAATATAAATGTAAATATTGGTTTGTTAGCCCTCGAAGATCTCCGAAAGTTCTTCACCGATTGCTTTGAAATTTTGACACAACGTTCCATTCGAACATGCGCATGTTCTTATATACCTATTATATACATGTCACACCTGTGACAGGCAAAAACATGCTTCTTTTGAAAACCAGAATTGGAATTTGGAATTCAGAAGTCACTCCTATGGAAACGCTAGAACAGACCGTTGCATAGGAAGTAACAATAGCGATATTGTATCGAATCTCCATGGTTACGACGAATACACGGGCGTTCCCACAGAGAGAACGCAATAACAGTGGGTCGCTGCGTAGGAATCGCGGAATCAACAAAGCAGCGTTTCCGCGGTTATGGCAAAGGCTCTGTGTTTACAGGTCCCCTCGCAGTGATGCTCATATTTTTTGGACACACTAGAAACACTTGTTGACAGAATACATAAAAAACTAATTTGTGGAGACTGGAATATAAACCTCCAGGATAATGAGTAGGTACAGGCACTTGAAAATATACTGGTATCTTATGATTTAAGAAATACAGTTACTGTACCAACAAGAGTTACCAGTAGTTAGGAATCTTTGATGGATGTCATGGTTACAAATAGACAGTTGAATAAGAACTACATACAAATTGTAAATATGGGTTTTTCTGACCACCTAGCCCAGATCTTTCAAGTGGACATAAACACACAAAATATAGAGTTAAAAGGGGTACTGCAAAGAAAGTTCTCTAAATAGCTGAGAAATATCAAGGGTGTCCGGTGGTCTAGAGGTAAGGTGTATGGTTTAGAAGTTATGTGGTTCGAAGACATGACTATCTTTGTGAAAAGAAAAGAATTTAAAAAATTTGTGCATGTAGGAAGCAAGTGGTACTATATGAGGAAGGTGAAGGTAACAGATTTGTATAGATCTGATGGTACATGGGTAAGACATTGGCGAAGTATTGGGAAGGTACGCGGTTTGAGACCAAAGGTGTCTTTTGCCAATACAAATTGAAAACTGAATAAATAAAACATCCTTTTTTGGTAGTAGTAGTCTTGGCTTAAAGTTATATATCTGAGAGTGACCAAATGACATATACAAGACTGTAACGACACGGTAACACTCGTTGCCAGCGATGACGTAACAGCAGAGCAGCTGTGATATGGGACCACTGTAACAGCATAGGAGCCGCTGCCTGTGCCACGTAACAGGCCACGTCATACACCGCCGCCGCCACGTGGCACCCCGCGCGGTAACGAAACAGCACTTCACACTGTGGCGTAACAGGTGACACCGCTGTGACTACGTGGCAGCAGAGAGCAGTATAAAAGGCCGGCTGAGGGGGGTGTGAGCCAGTATGTGCTTGGTATCCAGAGTGAGAGTGCGAATTGTGAAGACAGAGAGAAGACAGTGACGAACACGAGATAACTGGTGTCAGAAGACGTTGTGAGGAAGAAACAGGAAAGAGATCTATTTACTTTCAAGCTTACAGATATAAGCAAACAAAAAATGGAGACAAATACGAGTATATTAATTACCGTATTCAGCATAGCAATGTTAGCAATTCCTGCGGGAATTTTCAAAGGAGGATACTTTCCCTCATTACAATCATCCGACCTAATTCCAGCGCCCGAATTAAATTCAGCATTTGAACAAATTCGAGCACTCGAACCAATTCTACCGCCCGAATTAACTCCAGGACTAGAAGAAATTCCAGCACCCGAGCCAACTCCACCGCCAGAACCAGCTCCAGCGCCCGAACCAACTACAGCACCCGAATCAACTCCACCGCCAGAACCAGCTCCAGCGCCCGAACCAACTACAGCACCCGAACCAACTACAGCACCCGAACCAGCTGCAGCGCCCGAACCAACTCCACCGCCCGAGCCAACTCCACCGCCAGAACCAGCTCCAGAATCCGAAACAATCCCAGTCGGGACCATCGCCTCAGCAGAAGAAATGGAATCCGCGCAGTCCTGGGACTTTCAAGGATGGGGCACACCAACAGAACTCCAGAATTTGTGGACGCTCCTTGCCCCGCTGATTTTCGAGCTCATCCCAGTCTTCATTATTAATGTGCTGTATTATCTCCCACGTTATATATATCGACGGTGGTGGCGTAGGGAAGGCAAAACAGAACAGGAGCTCATGAGCATTTTGTTTCATGAGAGTACTGGGCTCGTCCCACAGATGAAGACTGCGCTAGACTTGGTGCACAAGGAAGACCAGCGATTCGCTCGATTGAATGGGGAGGTGCATGCAATCAAACAGGGAAGGGAGCTGCAAGACCAATTCCATGCCGAAACGCAGAAGGAGATTGATTCAATGAAGAAGATGATAGAGGATCAGAACCAACTGCTGGTTCAGTTGCAGCAGAGAATGCGAGGGATATCTTCGATGTCTGTGCCTTCCAGCAGACAAGCATCAGTTGAGTGCTATTGATAAAAAGAAGTGTGTCCGTTTTGATCGCGGGTTCTTCTTAGTACTAGACGTAAAGTACGTGACGCAAGAACAATGTGCGTACATATTATCATTAGGGCAAGTGAGTGAAGGCAGTGGCGCCACGGCCAAGCTAGTTGCGTGCTATAAGAACTAACAGAGTACAGTTATTGTTGAGGTAATACATTTGTGTTTCTATTATTAAAGGATTTTATTGTTTTTACTTATGTTGTGTGTTGTAAAAATAGCGTTATTTGTATATTAAATAATCAATCAAAACATTGTGTTGTCTAGTCACAGGCCTTTCACATATGCCTAAAAGTGTCTATAGCGCTGTCTTACCTTTGGGCTTTCGAAATAAGACTCAGCAGTTCAGTGGTACTGATGAAAAGAAGTGTTCCCGCTGTGCTCGTGGTTTCTATGTAACGGTCAAATGGCAACTGGTGAGAAGAATAGTAGGGGAAGTGGGAGTAGAGTCCTAAAGATGGGTGTTGGCCACGCGAGAGGTATGGCAGATGAACTCCATAGGCATAGTCTAACCTGGGTAAACATCAAAGCGATAACTACTAAGATAATTCAACTGTGAGCTCACAAAAAGACGTGTTTACTGTGTGGGGAGGGGGTCGCGATGTAGAGAAAAATGAAGGTGAGAATGGTCTCCGGCAAATGAATGACCGTGTAATTAGGCAGAATCACACAGATTTGGGTGTAATAAAAGTTCCTTATAACCATGACCTCAAGCAGAGATCCTGTGTAAACATTGCGGTAAAAAATTCAATAGAAAGCTGATGAATTGTAATAAGGGGTTTGAAAATCTTCATTTTCTTGAAGTGGAAAACTGTCTAGAATTATATACAAATCATGCTTTGCATTTAAATGGGAGAGGTAAAGAAGTTATGGTGCAAAAAAATCGCAAATGTGAAAAACACTTCAGTTGGGATTAAATGGAAAGGAGAAAAATTTACTGGATCCATTCAGACAACTGTGAAACATCACCGGTGAAGAATATTTAATGTTTGGAAGGCATTAAAACAATAGACATATACAATACACAATAAATAATGAGCGTGGAAGAGATGATTTCAAGCTTGATAATTAAACAGAGCTTCAGTCAAAACGACTCTGTAAAATATCAATAAAAAGTTCAGATTTTTTATGCACAGATCTAGACAAATTATAAATAACCAAAAATGTGAAAGGAGAGTAAAGTTGAATTTAAGGAATCATAAAATTGCAATTTTACATGATATCAAATGAAATTATCAGTCCTCTTAAATACTAGTTTACAAAGTGTAGATGCCTGGTGTTTTACACAACATTGGTTGGCAGAAGACCAACTAGACTTGTTTGAGATTAATAATTTTTAACTGGGTGGTAAATTTTGTAGGAAGGGTTGTAAAAGCAGAGGATCCTGCATATTTGTAAATAAATAGTTAAATAATAGGGAAATCACGTTTCTTAATAACCTGGGCTGTGAACAACACTTTGAAATATCTGCAGTAGAAACTGTAGTGTTGAAATGGTTATTAATCTGTATTTACAGATCCCCTCACAGTGATGTTCATATTTTTTTGGACAAACCAGAAACACTTGTTGACAGAATACATAAAAATCTAATTTGTGGAGACTGGAATATAAACCTCCAGGATAATGAGTAGGTACAGGCACTTGAAAATATACTGGTATCTTATCTATATAAATAAAAATGTAACGGTTCGTTTGGTCCTGATCTTAAATCTCCGAAAGTTCTTCACCGATTGCTTCGAAATTTTGACACAACGTTGCATTCGAATGCGCGCGTTTTTATATACCCATTATGTAGATGTCACACCTGTGACAGGTAAAAACATGCTTCTTTTGAAAAACAGAATTGGAATTTGGAATTCAGAAGAGTTACCCCTATGGAAACGCTAGAACTGACCGTTGCATAGGAAGTAACAATAGCGATACTGTATCGAATCTCCACGGTTAAGACGAATACACGGAGCGTTCCCACAGAGACAACGCAATAACAATGGGTCGTTGCGTAGGAATCGCGGAAACAAGAAAGCAGCGTTTCCGCGGTTATGGCAAAGGCTCATTTGCATAGCAGCGGCCGAGGGTATAAAAGGGGGTTGAATTCATTTGCCCAGTCAGTCTTGGAATAGCTGCCGCTGAAGAAGGTTGGAACCTAGACGCCAAGAGATACAGAAGTATTGGCCGAGAGATTGTGTAACCAATAACTCTAATACTGCAAGTGGCGATAATTGTAAAGTGTGCAAGTGAATTACAATAAAGTTTCGCTATAATTAATACGGCGTAAAGTTATTTGTAGTGTGACATACCCAAACACGCTACATGCATTACTGACGCGTGCAACACGTCACATCCACATCAAATTCGTGCATTGTTTGCAATCATACTGACCGCCTGCTCTCCTTCATCTCCTACAGAGTTATGGGAGAAATATAAATCGCACATGGCTGAAGATATTTTCCGTCGAATACGCAAGGAAAATTCCAATATGAACATGGATTTCACAGCAGAAATCTGCAACGAAGCGTTGATAATGATTGAAGATTTGTGCTTAGAAATCGCGAACAACGTTCTCAATCAATTGGGAATGCCATCACCGAATCGATCTGCTGCTGCTTCGTTCAATGTAGAATTGCGTCGTGAACAAAATTACAGCACGGGTGATCTTTTGTCATATGTGCAGTCAAATATTCCTAAGCTAACGCTTGAGCAAAAAGGCATTTACGATCAAATCATGTAAACTGTCAATAACGGCGTTGCAGAATTCTTCTTCTTAGATGCGCCAGGAGGAACTGGTAAAACGTTCCTAATTAGATTGACTCTGGCAGCAATTCGATCCCAAAATGACACAGCCTTAGCTCTTGCTCGTCCGGAATAGCTGCGACATTGCTACCGGGTGGAGACTGCTCATTCCGCCTTGAGATTGCCATTGAACATGCAATTCGTTGAAACTCCCACGTGCAACATTTCCAAAGCATCAGGCATGGGAAGGGTATTGCAGAAATGCAAACTTATTGCTTGGGATGAATGCACAATGGCGCACAAAAAATCGCTCGAGGCTCTTCATCGATCATTGCAAGATTTGCGTGGAAACATCAGGCCATTTGGGAACGCATTAATATTGCTTGCAGGAGATTTCAGGCTAACATTAACTGTAATTCCTCGACCGACACCAGCGGACGAAATAAATGCTTGCCTGAAATACTCTACTTTGTGGCGACATGTAAAGACGTCAGAATTAACTACAAATGTGCGTGTCCAGCTGCAAAACGATCGATCAGCTGAGATATTCTCACATCAATTGCTGGAAATTGGGAACGGAATGGTGCCGGTTGATCTGACCTCAGGACGGATTTCGTTGCCTCATAACTTCTACAATTTAGTGACGTCAAAAGAAGAACTGGTTGAAAAAGTATTTCCCAATATTCAAACCAATTATAAGAATCACGATTGGCTGAGTGAACGAGCTATTCTTGCGGCCAAGAACAAAGACGTCTACGAACTTAACAATATCATTCAGTCTAACATTCACTGCGAGGCAGCCACATACAAGTCCGTCGACACTTGTGGGAGCAGATGAAGCGGTTAATTATCTAACAGAATTTTTGAATTCACTGCATCTGCCACAGCAACGTGTGGCCGGGTACAGCTAGTGTATCAGTATAGTTTGATTCGCTGAATTGGTTGCAATGAAATTGCGTACTGATGACTTATACTGGAAACTGGACAAGATCTGGCACTGTACGTTGAAGCTGCTTGTCGGACAGAAACGCGTTTCGACTGAAAGTTGTGGAGAAAAGGTTTTATGTCCAATAACTTTTTAGTCTAATTTCCTATAAAAAATAAAAGTAGGCTTATGAAATCACCTTGCTGTCTGTGTATATCTACCCTATTAACTTGTGAATGCCTCAACCAATCTATATGGTACTCGGTGTATATATATATATATCGCAGATCGTGAGCCCATCTCAAAGGCGCCTCCCATCAGTCTGTGTGTCTCTATATGTGTCCTTGTCGTTGCTCGGCAACGGTTCGGTAAACACGTTCACTCGGCAACGAATACACGCAACAATAGAAAAATTATTGGACGCGTCGTTTTCTGTTAGGTCCGTGTCGTATCAAAGGAAAGTCTGCGGGTCTGCCTGTGTATCCCCCTATCGTTGCTAGGCAACGGCTCAATAGATACTTTCTCGAGGCAAAGAATTTTTGGAGGCCTCGTTTTCTGTGCGTCCGTGAGCAAAGTAGGCGATTGTTCCCAGAACTTCTTGTTATGTAAGTGTTATGGTTTTTGAGAGAAATAGAACGAACGCGCCAGAACGTGCTATGCGTGCATTTCCTAACATGTTCGTAACTGCAGCGCTTGGCCTCCGCTTGCAGAAGGAGCCAGAGACTTCGCTATCCGTGCGTTGTGGCGCCATTGAGGGGTGGCCGGCGGTTAGCCTCATTCCCCAGCACCTCAAAGCAGACGCAGCGGGCCTTGTTCCTCTTGTCTGCGCGGCTCTCTTTGCGTGTGAACCAACCGTTAAACAGCTAATTCTTCTCCGGCACTACATTTGTCATCCCTCCACGGATATCCTCACAGCTGCTTCATGATTTCTTGTCATTGTCCTCTGTTTCATTCCTTCTCCCTCTTCCCCCCTATGTTTTGCCCAATTTTCTATATTCTCTTTTCCATTCGCTTCTTTGCTCGTTTATTCCTCCTGCATTCCGCGCTTTGCCTTAGGTAAAGGTAGACGTGAGAACTACGTCACTGCGGTCACTAAAGATTGTACTCCTCTTCGCAGCTTTCAGACCTCCTGTGGTTTGTGAGCATTCTCTTTGGGGGGTAAAACGATCGGGACATGAAGCTAACAGCCCAACTCCGCCTGTTGTCGAGGTTAGAATGCGTGCAGCTGTGTCTCCACGCCTCCCCCACCGCAAGGCTTCATTACGCTGCTTTAGTGTTACCGCTCGTCTCCATGCTTAATTAAGCGCCAAATGGAGCTCTGTGATCGTCTTCAAGCCCCGGCCTCTTTCCCCCCCCCCAGGTCGTTCCCCCTCGCAGTCTGAACGCTGTGGAGAAGAGGACAAATGAATCTCTTCCTCTGCAGGAAACCCGGTCATCCAGCCGTAGCCCCGTTACTGTACTGACTGAGCTATCCCGGTTCCTCCTTGTCTTCTGCTATGTTCCTTTCTGCGCATCGCCTTCCGCGGTTTCTCGCTGCTTTCGTCCTGCATCATCTGCCCCTTGGACGTGACGCCGTGTAGCCCGGCAGAAGTTCAACGCTTCGGAGAGATGTGCGGCCTCCATCCACAGGGTCGAACAGTAAGCCAAACAAGCAGCATCAGACTTGATAACTTTGCTGCTTGTTTCTCGCCTTTGCTTGCCTGGTTTACTCTTTGACCCTGTGGATGGAGGCCGCACATCTCTCCGAAACGTCGGTGAACTTCTGCCGGGCTACACGGCGTCACTTCCAGAAGATGGTACTCTTCATAGTCACCGCTGTGATAACCTACACTTGCGTTTCATTTTTAAATTCTTTTGGACCTCCTCTTCTGTATATTTGCGTGCTTTCTTTCTCCTTTAATTTTACATCGTCTCCCTATTCCCAACGGTATTTATGATTTCTCGTTTCGCCAGTGCGTGGTTTTGCAGGCCGGAGTTACCGCAACCCACAGCGCTGACGTGGCGGAGAAGTTGCCGCTGCTGCCCGGCGTACTGAGTGCGTGTCACGGAGCTGAGTCCTGTGTTTGTGCATCTCGCAGTCCACTGACCCTGCCGCCTTGCCCGCTTCGTTGTGAACATTCCCAGCGCCCCGCCGGGTCGAGTGCAGACGCAAGCGTCGGAGCGTCCCTCGACAGTGGTTAGGGAGGACTGATCAGGTTCACGCCCCTGCCGTTTTATCATCACAGCAAGTATCCCAGGTAGCCCACGGGGAGAAGGTTGGGTCCGAATGTTTACCCCAGTGCGAGCTGCAAATACGAAACCTGTTAGAAGGCAGCGGCCTGATGAAGGGGCATAGGCAGTTCACGTCACTGCTCAGGCGTGCCCGCCCCTCCGCGCCGTACAGGTAACACTCGCCCCCACCTGCGCCGCCTAACAAATGGTTCGATGATAAGCTCAGTCCTCATCCGCTAGGAGCGCTGTGTGCATCATGCTTCAGGAAAAGAAGGGCATATGTAGGCCACGACATCACTAATGGACCTCGGCAGGTGGAAGGCCAGATAGGCGTCTCCTCCCCCCTTTCCGAATTAGACTGAAAATCGAAGAAGAAAATGAATTATTATTTGATTACATAAAAATCTAAATTTATTTACTCGCTTCTCCTGAATACTGTATGGAGACCAATAAAACAGCCTCGAACGGCTTAAACGCAAGTTTGTAGGCAAAATATGTAGCTCCTGTCGCCGTCCCCCACCTGGAAGTGATCCTGGCTGCGCCCCAGGTACTGTCTACTTGAAAACTGAGGGGCGCACTTTGCCCACACAGTGTGCCTCGTTTGTATTTCGCATGACTCTCGCCATAACGGCGTTATCCAGCTGGTATTGTGTTCTACTTGGGGTGGCAACTGAATGTTTGTATAATATCGGGAATCGAACCTTGATTTCCTGGCCGTGTAGCCCATACCTTACACCACTATACCGAATGAGGTAACATGACATAACACAGTAACATGCTGCTGTTACTGACACGGTCTCTGCTACGAACGAGTTACCTTTTTCAGGAAAAATAACGACTTCTCTCGTGAATGGCGTTAGTGTTCGGCAGCGGCCGTGAAGATGAACTCTCCTGCCATCTCTTGCCAGATGACTCTCGCATTTTGTTACTAAATCGAATTCATCAAGGAAGGGTTAGGTTCTGCAACATTTTTCGGTATCCTGAACATGTAAGGACATGCACGGGGAAGCAAATCACTGCGCAGGCCACAAGCGAGTGCGAAGTCGCGAAGCGCCACATCCACGCCATTTCATTGTTGAAATAAGCCGAAACGAAGTTTGCTTGTGTGGGCGCGAACTAGGCCAGGTTGCCATAGCAACCGCAGTTGTGTCAATATAGGGGCAGATGCTGAATGGCATACGCTACTGACAACGGCCAGCCTACCGATGGTGTTGCTATGTTGCTAGGTGCCTCTCATTTCCAGACTCATGTTGCAGCTGTAGCCATCAAGGCACCCTGATATCGAGCTGTTGCGCACTTTCCAGTAATCTTTAAGACCAAAGTAAATAAAAAAGCACACATGATCGAATTTCTACCATTTCGCAGTCCATTTTGGTAGGCCCGGGGCCGAAATCTGGAAAGAGAAACCGGCTGTCCTGATTGAAGGCTTCCATGATTTTCCTCAATCCCTCCAGACACATGGCGGAAATAGTACCTCAAATTATATCTCGAGCAATTCCTTCCAGATACGCAGTTCACTATTGATCGAGACTGTGAGGCATGGGCTACAGACATCGTCCTTAAGTAAGCCATGAACTAATAAAAGTCGCAAGAATTTTGTTGAAGGAGCTTCGTTTTGAAGCTTCGTTTATCGTTTTGAACGAAACTTTTGGGAATCTGCATATTTTCTGCGGTCCTCTGCGTCCTTTTTTATTTCGGAAAGAACTGTAGGTCTTGCAGATTGAACCAAATACCAGATACAGGAAATGCAAGGAATCCGCTCAGATGTCTCTGGCTTATCAAACGATCAGCCAACCCAGCCCGGAAATATCTCCCGCCTTCACTGCAATTATCGCAGCAGAAGTCAGAACATTGCAACTGTGACCGCCCCACGCGTTTGGCGGCACTTACTCTCTTTTGTGACCGCTCTCTCTGTATAGTGCCATTTACGTTGGGTGTCACCTTCTTGTTGTCGCCGTCCCCCTTTACCTTCCTGTTCCTTCACCTGGCTTCCGCCTGCAGCGGCTGTTGCTGATGCTCTTTGCCAAAGGAACACAGGTGAGTTTTCTTACCTCAGAAGGTAGAGATGAGACTGTCTCAGGATCTTTTGTACGGGCCTCGCTCAGACAGGGAGGCAGAAGC
>NW_019722434.1:499518-634486 GCF_002891405.2 Cryptotermes secundus | reverse complement strand
TTTTTTTTTCTTTAAGGACCTAACGTAACTTTTTGAAAGGTAATGATGTATGCTGGCCATAGCGTCTCCTCCTGGCACGCCTTCGTGTGACTTAAGACTAGCAGAAACTGTCAAGAGTCAAATTTCCAAAGTGAGTCGCCGAGCGACTCTGGAACCAAAATTCCAAGAAATGCTGAACTAAATCACCAGGGGGCCATCTGGAGTTTTTGTGTGTGTGGTCCATCTGTGAAACAGGCAGCTTCGTGTGTGCAAGAGGTGAGCTATGTCACACTCTGCGTACACACTCTGCGTAATTATTATAAAATATTGAGAATAACTCTCAATAAAATACCATTTAGGCTTGTGGGCGGTTATACAACTCCGTCCAGTGTAGATCATACAGCATTGAAAATTGTGTCTTTATTTTGGTATCATACAGAGAATTTGTTTGTTTAGTTATGACTTCTGTTCTGTTAGTACTCTAATTTTAACGACAAGAACCGTGAAACAGTGCTTGGACATAGGTGCTAGGCCTCATGTGTATGGAGTTCTTTTTATTTTTGTCTTAACTATCGCAGGTGGTTTGTCCTATGCTTGGTTTATATATCGTATCTTGTGTTGGTAACTGTCAGACAGTAATAAATATCTGGTCATGAGCTCCAGATGGGGCTCGACACCAAGACTTACTGACTGACTGACCGACCGTCAGTTGCAGTGTAATCTTGACTTTGACTTGGTGCTATTGTCTAGAGATAGAGGCTACCTCTGTCGATTCTGCGCAACTGAGTAGGCTCCACATGGAGACGGAGACAGAATCCAGTCTCCGAAACGTAGTGCGGTTTGGATAAAATCTGGACTATGGATAGTGCCCAGACACACAACAATTGTATTAACATCGCATCGTCACAAACTTGTAGCTCGGAGCCGGTTCAGATCTGAAGACGATGACAAGGCGGTTTCTAGTTTAACGAAGCACATGCAGACGGCTCTGGTTGCTTGTGATCCTCTCTATTCTGTGTTCGACGCCCGTCTGTATTCAGTAGTATGAGTGTTCTGAGTCGGTGGGTTGCAACCTCCGAGGAAGTAAAGGCGTGAAATGGTGGAGCAAGCGGAGGTGAAACTGGTTTTGTGGGATTTGGATGAAATGCTCGGACAGGGACGCGGTCTGGGCGTCTCATGGAGCTCAGGCGTCTAGGCGTCATCTTATTATCGCACAGATCTGGTTTCTACTCCAGAGAGCTCCGTAAGGAGTTGTGGTGGACAGACTGGCATGGGAACGCGGATGTTTCCAGTTTCTCCTACCAGTCAAGATGCCACCGACGTTGTGAGGTGCGCGACAGGCCAGACACAGCTCCCGGCCTGCACCTGCCTGTACTCAGAGTAAGGATAGGAGGAATGTTTGGGCTCTTCATCATGGTTACAAGAATTTATACATTTGTAATTGTGTACACTGCCGGTCACGGTAGCCGAGCGGTCTAAGGCATGCACTGTCTTCGCTCGCTCGGAAACCGAGATCGTGGGTTCGAATCCCACTCAGGGCATGGATGTTTGTGTGCGTTTTTCTGTGTTTGTCTATAGGTAGAGGCCTTGCGACGAGCTGATCACTCGCCCAAGGAGTCCTACCGTACGTGTAAGATCTAGTAAACCGAAGTGAAACGGAGAGTTTCATGGAGGTAGGCCTAGGCCCAAATTGGGGCTGTAGCGCCACAGAAAAAAGACTGTGTACACTGCGTGCTTTACCAGTAAGCAGCTCTGCAGTTCCCCACACCGTTTACAGATTGTGTTCTCTCTGAGGTAGGAACTGCGAGATGCCCTTCATGTGTGTGCAAGACGTACCACATACTTTTGTTTGTTTCAACAGTCGTGTGTATATATTGATATACGCGTTTCAAACATTATTTTAACATAAGGTGAAGTTGTCCCTGCTCTTAATTAGTTAAGCACTATCCCCATGAAGACGTATAGGGCAGTGGAGGTATAGCTCCACTTTCTTGACCTCAGCACTAGATGGGAGTGTGTGGCCAGCTACGCGCCCAGGTCGCTTTAACGCCATCCCCCGGGGAAAGAGTCACCGGTGCCCATAGAAGGCTGGGTGGGACCCAGAGTCGGCCTGGAGGCTGTGGAGAAGACGAAAATCTTGAACTGCCGGGAATCAAACCCGAGTCGTCCAGCTCCGTAGCCCGTCACTATACCGACTGAGCCATCCCGGCTCCTGATTATTGCAATATAGAAACACAAAAGTGTATTTAGGCTTAAAGAACTGATCTGCCTGAAAGGTTTCAATAAGTGATGCGAGCCCATGTTTTGAGGAGACAGAGGGGTGGCTGCAGGTCTCGATAGCGCTCAGTGTGCAAGGGGTCTGTCACGTGGCCTACACTCAGGCTGCAGTGGCGTGCATAATGTTCAGCTGCTGCCATCATTTCGGATACGAAGAGTGACCACGCGTCAGTCGGTGCTTCCCCCTTTTGCCGGGTCTGAGTGAGGGCTGAGCTAACAAGCGGCGTTGCGGACAGTGAGAGAAGAGCAATTGAAGCCTTGGTATTGTTAGAGGTCAGTGAGTTTGCGCAGCTCGTACCCCGCTCAGTCGCCAGTTCTCTTGTTCCTTGTAGCGTGCACTGACTTTGTGGGGTTCAGTGGGCCGCAACGCTGACAGCCCATCGCGCATTCATTGATTTACCTTCTCCTGTTTCGTCAGCTGGCAGTTATTTACCCTTTAAAGCACAGTGATAACTAAATGTACCACCTGCTATAGCATAGAGAAACGTACGTTTTCCAGTCCTGTCATCAGTGTGACAATATGTACCACGAAGGTACGGAGAATGTATTTTTTCCCATTCCTCTGTTAAGGCAAGCTTCTTAATTAAGACGCAGAATAGGTCTGCGGATCCAGACTTATATTGTGGAGGTGCTCGGTTCAGACACCGGCTACTCTTGACAGGGTTTTCGTGGTATTCTTCAGTACAGATTTTAGTGTGTCGTGAGATAAACCGAAGAAAACTGTTTGGGGTCCCGAAACATCGTATTTCTCTCGAAGAATGACTTCTTGGTTTCTCAGTCGATAGTAATCTGTGTGATTCCTTGGATTGGGGATCGGTCCGTCCCAGGAGGACAACACAGATGGGAGAATCGATCTTGTGACCCGTCGGAATCGTGAATTGCTCGAAGCCCAGGTGAGCGCGTTGTGCCACAGCTGCACGGAGCTGCGGATGCGTAAGGGACATGCGCAGAGTGGCTGTGCCGCTGACGCGGCCTCGGCTAGGGAGGGTAGTTCCAGTGTGATCGGGGTGCAACCTGGAAACTGATGTTCGCGGCTCAGTGTCCGTGTGTCGGTGTTCTGATGTGCGCCATGTAGCACGCATGGGTAGCTCATGGTGTAGGTGTGAGGATATTACTAACATGAATGTGAGAGGAATACGTTAACGAGATTAAGCTTGGGTTACCCGGTTGCTAGAGAGGCCCGCTGCTTGCAGCGCCGTGTCTTTAGTTTCTTTCTTGTGAATTCGTGGATGCTCTTGCCTCCCTGCCACTCACGCAGAGGGACTGTGTGACCAGACGTGCCCGAGGAGGCCCTCTGGGCACTCCACACACTGAACGAAATAGCACGAAGTCGCAGAGGCGGAGAGGTGACAGAGTGTACGTAAGGGTAAGCTAAGAGGGACAGAGGCGCACGTGGGGGATGGCGGTAAATACGGTGAGCAGATGTGTGCTGCGTTCGCGTTGCCGGCTGTTGTGAACACGGCGATGAACCCGCGGGTCTCGTAAAACGCGGGGAAATTTTTTTGGCTAGCTGAGCGACTGTTAGGTTCTCTAGAAGGATTACAAATGAACTGCATAAGTTAGACGCCTCTCGCTACAGAACCACCATGGCAAGATGGGAAATGTGGGCTGCGTGTGGCGCAGGCGCACACGAGCTGTATCTCGGATTCACTTCTTAAGGAACTGAAGTTTCGTTTCAAGATATTCGTGATAACGTTCAGGTTCACTGACCTCCGGTGGCAACTCCTCAAGCGATGGAACCGAATGGTAGGATGATCAGTTAGAAGGAGTGACGAAGGAAGTGGCCGTGACGTAAGTTAAAGTATACCGGATTTTGCCTGGAGGGACTAAGGAATACCACGAGAAACGTCTTCATTATTCGTTAGTGACCCTACCGCCTGTTGCTGTCTGAGCAACTTAGAGCAACTTTACACAAATAAATAAGACTCGGCCATGACAGCCGGTCGGCCTGCTTTTCCCGCGTAATGTTATCGCTTGTGCCAGTATTCACGGCGTTGTAAGTAGGTGTACCTGTTCTCCGCGGGGCACGCGGTATCGTAGCTGGTTAAGGCACTATGCTACAAGCCGGGAGGTCGCGGGTTCGATTCCCAATGAGTTAATTGAATTTTTTCAATTAACCTGATCTTCTAAGCCGCGCTGTGGCCCTGGGGTGGACTCAGCCTCTAATAGAAATTAGTAACGGGAATCTTCCTGGGGGTAAAGGGTGGCCGGCGCATAAAGCCATCTGTGAGCAGACTGTCTAGAAAATGTGGGAACCTCAATGTCTCACACCCTCTGGGTCTTCATGGTCTGTTACAGGGAAAGCTTTACCTTTTTGCCTGTTCTCCGACCGTTCCCTGACAGCAGCTAAAATTTCTGAGCAATTTTAGTGCACTTGTTTAATTAGAGAAGAAAACGGCGAATGCGAATTGGAATCGCGTCCACAACCGCAGCGCAATAATAGCAGCACATAGCGTTCTCTGTTAGGTCCGCGTTAGGAAACGTAGTCCTGCACAACACCAGGGTGCAGCAAGATCGCCACACGTCCCGTACGCAACCGCGCTCACTGCGCAGGTCTCAGGACCGGACGTCTAAATAAAATAAACAAATTTGCAGTGAGAGCGAGAGAGTAACTAGCAAACGTTCGTCTAGTTTTAACTAATTCAAATTATCGTATCTATTTTGACGGAAAACTTGCACTGAAATCGACGTAAGCATTGCCCACTGGAGAGGGAATGGTAGCAGAGAGTTGAGAGTGACTATACTGACGATGGCCAAAAAATAATGGCCGAAACATGCGTAATTGTAGAAACTCTACAGTTATCCCAAAATTGTGAGACTGGAACCGAACGAAATAGTCTACACACTACGACGCTAAAATATTGCGTTCTTATATGCGGTTGTTGTTACAGAGCGTAACAGCTTGGCGCATTCTGCCGTCAGTAAGAATGGAATATTTACTGAATTTCTTGCAAGGTGCGATTTGCGACAGTATCGCTAGAAACACTGTCGTTCTTGTCCTGGCCATGTACTGGAATTATCAGTGCCGTACGTGTTCGATGTTGGTGCATAAGTGGACTATATAGACTGCGAGTGTTTGCTGTTTGTGCTGATGGCTGAGTGCGAGATAGAGACGACACCCTTCCAGTTGGAGGTGCCCGCCATTACTGACATGGTCCCGACCCGCAAGAAGGGCGGAAGTCTCAAGTACGAGCTGTACGGCAAGCGTTCCTCACTCGTGGACCGCGACCACACCGAAACCCGCTCTTACAAGTGGTCCAGCGTCAGGATTGGACGCAGACATGACAGCGAGAAGAGGGAATCGATAGTCAAGATCGATACCTCGGCCAATGGAGGACCTTTCTCCTCCACCCCTCAGCCTATTAAGGTGATAGGAAAACAGGTGAGCATCGAACTGGCGTCTGACGTCACGTAACTTCCGTCAGATTGTGTCTAGCACGTGTTTGAGGGTATGTCACACCTCGAAGTAGGCAGCCCTTTATGCTCGAATGGCGATTTTGGGTACCGTCGTCTCTTGAAAATAGGATCTAGTAATGTCTCGGTCGTCAGAACCTCGTTCATGAGAACAGACACTCAGCGCGAACCGAGGCCGACGTCCCGGTCGGGTCATTCGTATTCTGGAGGTCCCGGGTTTAAATCTCGGTCGAAAACGCAACTATCTTGGCTGAGGTTTTACGTGATTTTTCGTCGGTCGCTCCAGTCAAATACTGGGATAGTACCTGGAATCAGGCCACGACCTCTTCCGTCCACATCCTTTCAAATTAATTGTTCACTGGTCATCCGATGACATGCAGTGCGAGCTGTTGATAAACAGAACAGTAATTTCTGTGCAGAGTTCCACTATAAATCGGCTCTCAGACGAGTTCCAGTCTGTGAACCTCTGCCAGTTTCTTAGATGGGAGTGAGTACACACTGGGTTTGGGTTGGCGCTTCGATTTACTGACCACTTATACACACAACTCATCAATCTCCACACTTTACAAATCACTAGAGCACACGCTAAGTCGGCTCAGTCTGCTTCCACTAGTCGTTTCTTGGTTACGGATCTTAACCACGGAAATTCTTCAGCTCTGTGCTCACGTCGTTGCCCGCTGGCTAATACTTCACAACTGAACTCTTGCTCCAACTAACTCTGCTCTTCACAGACTGCCTTGTTGCTTCAAACCGTACCGGTTATAACATCCCGGCACGGACCGCTCAGAAAATGCAGTTTCCAACATTTCCTCTGTTGTTGCTTATGGATTCATTGTTTGTTTCGCGGTCGTTACCCAGTTACATCGCAGTATGTTGTACCCCTCCCATGTTCATGTTTAATTCTTATTTAATGAGACCTGAAAATAATAATAATAATAATAATAATAATAATAATGCAGTAAACCCTCGCTATTCCAGTTATCGCTAATCCGGATGTCGGATAATTTGAACGAAATATGGAAAGTGAAAAACTTGTGTGAAGTTGCCTCGAATTTCCTTTAATTTGTTTGGGTGGCAATGTAACTTACTACCGCCTGTTGCATTTATTTGCTTTGGACCTGTACCCAGCATTGCTTCGGTCACTTTAATGAGGCCAATGAATTTACATGTAATTGCGTTTGTTATTTCTCTTGATGTCGAAGTTGGTTTAATCACCAAAGCATATGATTTACTGCAACTAGCCTCCACTGTCTCATGGCAATTCCGTGCATCGTTTCTTTATTTTCTGCTTCAGTGGAGTTTGTGTAGGCCCTTGTAAGTCTCAAATGAAAGTCAAAGATAGAGTAACTTTACGACTGGCGGTTTACCACCAATCAAGTCGTCTTGGCGTCAAGCCCCATGAGACTCATGACCAGAGCTTTTTTAAACGAACTCTTGGAGTGATATGCCTTATGTAACGTCCTCTCTGACGAGAAGACGGGTTTGTCTCTTATGAACGTACTTGGCCTATGTCACTGTACATATCGCACATACACATGTATAGCCTGTTACTCTACACAAGTCCTCTGTAAGTACAGGCTTTACAAAGCAGATCATGTCTGTCTTACGTATCTCATGTTACAACGGCAGCTTAGCCACTTGAAAGGTCGTAGGCTTGACCACCGCCAAGTTTAAGCTTCTTATATTTTCTGTGTCTGGCTTCGCCTTGTCCTACACAGCGAACATTTTCATTCTCATGATATTGTGTGAATTCTGCTTGTTGCCTGCACACTTTTGAATCATGTAGATATGGAAGGTTGAAAGGCGTGTGCAAATCGCGGACCGGTGTGCACCTTGGAAAATTTCCATGTGGCGGAGAACTTTTTTCCTGTAGGCGCTGCAATTTTAAGAGTTGGATGTCTGCCGCTAATTCGCAGGCGGGGCAAGCAGAAGCTACTGATCTGGTTATTGCCTTAGGGAGGGTTAGTTTAATGTTGGCGCTCAAACGCTCACTTCTGAATAGGGGGTAGATTCTAATAAATATTCTGAAGGCCTTGGCTTCATGCATTTCTACATGCAGTCTTCACATATTCCTCTTATTCAAATTACACCCAGATGTTTTACATGATTTACAAAGGGGATATTCCGTAATTCGTTGCGAAATGAGCATCAGGGGGCTGAGTCTATGAGGAAAGTACATGACGTGAGTCTCTTCTTCATTGATTTTCATGTTTCAGCTCTCACACCACGTGTCAATAGCACTGAGACCTCGCTGCAGTTTTCTGAGAACATAACCCTCTTTATGGTCTGTCGCATCTATACATCATCAGAGACCTAGATGGACACCACGTGTTGGGGCGTACTGTTTATGTGCATGTAGTATACCATGTCGGGGACAGGACGGAACCTTGTGGCACCCTTGTCTGTATACCGTATGCCGTATGTCTTGTTTGTGAACCCCTGCCTTTCGGTCCAGAATCCGTGCCGCTTCAGAGTGTCCGGGTGCAGTTTCTGCCTCCGCGATTCTATTTTCAGATAACCTGGAATAAGGCTTCCTGAAGTTCCATCTGTCCTCTCATAAAGCGACGTGGCATGTGTGTGCCAGTGTTCAGGCGCCTCTCGACACGTGAGCATCGCGGCGTAGTGTGATATTGTTCGTACAGTTGGTAGCGCTCATTCGTACCATTGTTGCGATGTCGCGTGTCTCGTGTCCATTGTGGCGAATTGCTGCTTGGTGGGGGTAACATGTAAACAAAGGCTAGTTGCATTGGAGCTAGTAGGAATATTATAGACACGAAGAAATGTGGCTTATAAACGCGATTTCGAAGTGTTTGTGCTGTGCTTGCACACAAATAGCTCCGTAACATGACGTAAACGAGTGGGACCTGGGAACTGCAGTCCTGCCATCTGTTATCTGCTGTAACGGTTCTGATCGAATGTGACACTGTGCAGTAGAAGTTTTGCTGGCGTTACGCAATGATGTGTGTCTCCATCTTCATGGTGGAAGGATAAACTGCACAGGCAAGTTGGGAGCAGCGATCTCTGCTCGCCTGCTTGCTAGTTCCCCATGCTCTTTCACCGTGATGATTACGGCAGGACGTTCCTTCCAAACGGCGATGAAGCTCACGCCGTCACATATGGCTACAGGGAGTGAGACTCAAAGTCAGAGTCAGTTCGTCTTGGTGCCAAGTCCCTTGAGACTCACGACCAGCGATTCTTTCTTCAGCTGAACTCTTGCGGTCATAGACCTTATATAACATCCTCTCTAACGAGAAGACGGGTCTGTCGTTTACAATTGCTGCCGACCCTCGCCAGCGCATTCATTCTCAGGTCCGAGTTCCGCGGGACTCATGACCACATTTTACTGTCTTAGATTCGAGATTCTCCTAAGCTGGAGGGGAAGGTCCCCGTATTTATATCCCCCAGTTATACCCCCAGGCACTGAGTTCCATTTCGTCGCCTCCTACGTCTCGCAGGGCTACGGTGGAGGTATTCGAACCCGCCTCCACACGGGCTTTTCGCAGTGGGCCCTCAGATCCCGTAATTAGTTTATCTGTTTCTCGTTTCCTACCGTGAACCTAGCACAAACACCCAATTTTCTCCCTGTTCTTACCAATACGTACGGTGACCACGGTTGCTGTGTGTTGTGATGTTGACTTGTTCAGGGTATGAGTGTCTGAAACAGCTGCCACTGGAGAAACTAAGTCCGTTTGGGGATCTGCGCCGTTCCTTGCAAAGTCGGCCAAAGTACAGAAGTGCAAATCATGAGAGTCGTTCTCAGCCGTCAGCAAAGGGGTAAAGTGGCCCAGGAGGCCCATATGGTTGTGAGATGGCGGTGAGTCGAGCGATCAGTAGGTTTGGGGTTGTTGCCGGTTCTGGACTGCCGCTCTGTGTGAGCGGAATCGATTCAATTCCCAGTCGTCTCACTTGTTCTCCTTTGGTAGGCCGTTGCTAGGTTACGGTTATTGCTTACAGAATAGTCAATTTTGAAGTATCGACATTGCCTTGGCAACCTTTGAAGCGTTCCCGGTAGCGGGGCTGCCCGGCGTCCAACTCAGAACCCCTGAATGCGATCATGGAACTGGCTTCAAACGATTCCTGTTCGAACTGCGCAGACTTGCACGGGGCGCGATCGTTACTTGTTTCTTGCGTTGGACGCAAAACCAGCCTCTCGCCCGCTACGTCGGCCGCCACTTGTACTCACTCTCGTTTTGGGGCTCAGAGAGCAGAACGGCACTGGATTTTTTAATTCTTGGGCGTGTTTAGTTATTTGCTATTTGATGTTGCAAGGCAGTTATATGTATGCCTGTTTCCGTGCGTATGTCATGTATTTCATTTATGGCTTGCTTCATGGTCTGTCTCCTCCTCGGAACTTAAAGTTTGTTCGCGTCACGTGACACGGCCAACCCGTTCGTGTGGAAGACGCTAATAGCGTTTAGAGTTTAGGAAGCTCTTGCTTTAGTTCATCCGTGACGAGCGTATATTGTTGGATCAATGTGAGTTACGATTGGGAGAATTGCATTGTTGGATGCCAATGCTAATGCGACTATCCCATGGAACTTGCTAAGAAACAAATTTGTAAAGATCATCTTACTCTTTCTGTTCAGTTTTAAGATTCTGTTGTCTGTGATAAGAAATGAGGTGCAAATCCTCTGTTGCTGTCTGTCTGGTAAATTGCTGGTCACCCTCGCCAGCACAGTCATTCTTTTCGGATCCCGCGGGGCTTATGACGGCTATGTTTTTTTTCTGTCTCACAGCTGCCTCGCCTCAAACCCTCCGTTCCTGCAGATGCAACTGCACATTTGAAACTCGCTGCTGTGCAGATCGCCTGCCTGTGAGGGTCACATAATTCAGTCTCGTGCGCTATTCCACACGAAAAGAAGGCCTCATCTGGTCTTCACGGCTTCTGAATGTTGTTGCTTCGGCCTTTGAAACGTAGCTAAACAGCTTTCGAATTCGTTCTCTCGAATAATTTAGTCTGGAGTTTCCGCCGATATTTAGCGGACACACGCACACACGGACAGACTGACAGACAAAGGATCTGTGCAGGTATAAGAGCAACATGGACACGAGGAAATTGGATTTTGCGGCGTTGGTACCCTGACATAACCTCAAATTATACTTGCATGTGGTTGGACTGAAGTCGTTTCCTGCTTGGTTGCCAAGTCGCCTGTACGTCCCTGCATGTGTTCCTGTGACCCTCATTAACGCTCATTAATGTCTGTGAGATGATAAAAAGCTCAAAATGATATGGAGAGCGGGCCTCAGCGCATGCGCAGATTGTTATGTAATCGCTCGTAGTTTCTGCATAAAAAAACATATATTACTTCTGAAACCCACCGAAGACTTAGGAAATCGGGAACAGTTCATGGCAGAGTGGAGCAGAAGAGAAGGTGGGATATTCACGTAAATTGAGTCAAATGGCAGACTTTCTCAGATACTTCTTCTGAATCTATGAAATGTGCTCTGACGAAATTATGCAAAGCGTTTCTACTCCTGCCCTAAGGCTGCTGTAAACTGTCCCGAACTTCTGCTTGTTTCGTTTCCCAACAGAAGCCGCTGCAGTGTGGACTCTTGTTGGACTGTTTACATATCCTGATCTGAAGTCGCCGCTGACGTGGTTACCTGTAGCAAATCGGACGGAAGGGCAGAAGTAAACAGAAGCACCCTCTAAGTAACTTCCGTATCTGATAGACTGTCCTTCATTACGGCCTGGTGCCCTGCCAATATTTTCGCTTTCATGCACTGTTTATTAGTATTTGCGGCCATATGTACACTAACCGTCACAGTTCTGAGCGTCTGGTTTGGTTTATTGGGGTGGGGTGGGGCGGGGTGAGACTGAGTCCACTTGGTACGTCGGCCACTAACTGGCTTCTTGTACCAGCCCCGGATGGTAGGCGGGTGTGAAACAGTCAGTGAAATGATAATTGGCAGGAGGATACGTGGCACTCTGTCCACCACAAATCCCATATGACCTGACCTCTGTTCGAACCTGGGCCGCCGTCATGGGAAGCCTGCGACTGACGGCCGCAGCGCCTGGTTGCTAGGATACCGCGCAGTACAGGACAGTTGCGGAGGGAGCAGTATTTAGTGTATTCAAGAGCCTGTTCCTCTCTCGGGTGCGGCAGGAAACTTGCGGTGTCTGCAAGAGGTTCCGTTTGTCCCGAGCAGCAACGGATTAGTTTATTTTGACCGGATATATACATCGTACAGTGTGCCCCAGGATATGTACAGCGCGTTATTAGCAGAAAACAGCGTTACCGAGCAAAAGTGGCAGCGCACAGGTATCGCCAGGCTCGTGTCTCACCGCAGTAACTGTGCAGAGTATTGTGAATTGTGGCGCCGTGTTTTCATGTTCAATATGCCTCCTGTCATCGTCCGAACGCAGCCTGGAATGCAGAAACAGTGAACTGCAATATCGTAACATTCTCCGTATGGCTCGTACATGTTGAGGTGAAGCATTGGTCATGACGTGTAACAGGCCATGGTGACCCATAGGGCTGTGAGACGTCGAGGTTCCCACACTTTCTAGAGAATCGGCTCACAGATGGCGGCAAGGTTTCAGCCTTACGTGCCGGCTGCCCTTTACCCCCAGGAAGATTCCCGTTTCTCATTTCTGTTAGAGGCTGAGTGACCCCAAGGCCATAGTGTGGCTGGAAGGATTAGGTCAATTGAAAAATCCAGTGAACACGTCGGGAATCGAGCTCGTTGTTGTCCGGCTTGTAGCACAGAGACTTGGGAAACTACGTTTTGTTGATGCACTGTGTACATATTTTGCGTCGTTTCTGCAGGAACTGTTGGGCGCTTAAGGAAAGGAAGCGAAGGCAGTTTGAATCGTTTGAAATTCCCTTGTTCTGAAAGAAAGCGAAGTCGCCTCCTCCCTTTGGCAGTTAGTCGGAAAATTTCTACCAGATTACGCGGCTCCACATCTCTGTGTAGAGCCAAGTCAGTGCACTCTGCACTGTCTGTCATTGCGTTCCACCAAGAAGCGAAGCGAGTGGCAGTGATTATACAAACCTCGCTCCTCATAAATGGATTCTGTCGAAATTTCGTAAGTGGTACCGACGTTTGTCGCTCGCTCAGCAGACGACGTAGTGACGCACGCCAGAGAACCTCTTCTGGGTCGGTGATCGTAAAGCGCAATGCTGTCGAAACGTCGAGCGGTGACCCAAATGCATGGAGCGCGTAAACGAAACATCATTGGAAGCGTGGCTAGGGACTCATTCCTTTCAACGGAACGCAACCTCTGTTACATTTCATTTGTATTTTCTCCTGTTTGTTTGTACACCCATGTGAATACATCATTTGTCATAAGCTTCCATAGAACTAACTTCCCCTGCTTTATGCCGCATTCCTTTCCAGTACTGCTTGCTATCGACTGATACATAGAGACCGACTTTTAATGCCACCTACGACGAATATCACGCACAAATAACCAATTGTAAACCGTCTCACTTGTGTAGTACGGTACATTTCACACATTTACATAAACGCATTGTCAGTACTCGCAGAATGGACACGATACACCGAAACAAAATCGCCCACTAGTTTGTGACATGTTGCATAACTTACGTCCTTGCGACATGTTAACGCCCTACAGTTCTCTGCTACTGTAACCCGAAATGCCGCAATTTCAGGGCTTCGTCTCACCGTTACATTACCTTCTGCTGTGCTCTATGGAAGAGGATTCGCCTCTTTGTTTGTAGACCTCGCCATCTTGAGTCGGTAACGAGGAGCCGCCATGATTGAGACTACGGTGTGTGATTGTCGGATAACAGAGCTCGATTGTTGTGTCTGAGTTGGTGATCATGGAGCCATCTAGCGGAACGTAAGGTTTTTCAAGCCATGCTGGACAACAAGCAGGAACGTTCGATGTCAGTGTACTCGTGTCGTCTCAACGGAGTACACCATGGTCTGAACAGGAAGTTCGGCGTGCGGCCGCATTGTCGCCAGCAGCGCAGATGCTCTTTGTCCCAGAAACTGCTCTACCAGGCCGTCAGCAAGGTGACTGCAGTCCCTGAGAGAACCGATCTGTAATCAGATTTGGTGATATCTCTGGTCCGGTATCCCGAGTGATCCTGCAAAGCTTAGAGAACATTCTGGCCGTAACACTAGCGTGCAACAGTTGCTGTCAAGTGCGGTGGGCCTCAGTTTGCCCACCGGTGTTGTAACATAAAGCACATCCCTTCTCCACTGTCCATACGACTCCTGTAATGGCCAGTAAATAGCGTCAGCAGTTGATTTATCCGCTTCGCATCGTGATGTAATGTTAGTCTTGTGCCGCCATGTTGCGCTGCTGACAGCTGATGGATGGCGTCGCAAGGGGCCATTATTTCACAGCGGCGCTTCCTGGCCGTGTTTGAGCTCTCAGACCCATCCTGAAGCCGGGACCGCAGACCCTGTCTGAAACGTCACACCTTTCGCAAGAAAAGTCCCTGTGTGTTTCTGTATGGTGACTTTGGTTCCCATAATGTGTTGAAATACAGTAAACCCCGCTAATCCGGAGTAATGGGGGCGAGAGGCCTTACGGATTAAGCAATAATCCGGATTAATGAAGAAAAAGGTGTTCTGAAAGGAAGAAACTTAGAATACAATCAAATGGAAAATTTAATGATATAAATAGTGCCGATAAAATAAACACAGATATCACTGTAGAGCCTTTATTTAAAACCCATGAAAAGACAGTGCATTTATTCGCCGACAGAAGCCTCAGCAGTTGCACTTGTTTCTGAACGTAATGACGCAGGTTTGCAGAAACTGTCTCAAGTTTTGTCTGAACAGACAAGTGACTCATCTGCCTGCCTAAGTGCCACGTGTCCTCTCATCTGCCAACAGCATGTTTCGCTCCGGATTAACTGCAACCGGGCTAGTGAGGGTTTACTGTATATATAATCCAGAAACCTTCTAATGATGACGTAACGATCAACGTCACTATCTGATGATGACGCAACTTGAAAGATATTTTAGGCACGGTTTAGTATGTTTTGTATGTGCCCGTCTTGTGGCTCATGTGTTCGCTTCGTGATGCTTACTGCACTGCACTGCACTGCTTTTCCACACGGAGCCACCATGATCGTGCTATTCTGTATATTAGCCACTTCTTCTCGACCCGTGACAAACAGAACTGACAGCATGGTGGCTCCGTGCGGACTGGTCCCAACACGAGGCATATAGTTTGTGTGTGCTGTTTCCACTGAGACCCGTCCAGCCTGTGACGTAGTTGTCACCATGCTGCAGTGACGTCACTTTGTCCTTTGCGTAACCATCAAACACAAATCTGACGGAATGTCTAGACTAGGTGAAGGGGAAGGCCAAGGAACCGCCAATTCGGAAACTAGACACTTGAATGAATGAATGAATGAATAAGGGGTGGGCCTTCTCGGCCTTTGCACCGCGACCCACAGTGATCTATAGACACTTAGTCAATTCCCCATAACATTATCCAGATATAAAAGAGAGTACAGTGATAGATTTTCTAGCGCCTTCTTCTGTATTCTGTCTCTTGATGTAAGTAACTGCAAGACGTTACTCTGACCCTGCGCCAGTGGCTCAGCACGTAACACTTCTGCCAGGCTTGTCCTTTGCCACTCCCCTTGGGCCTACTCGTCCCTCTAATTTACATGTTGACGTATGTAACATTTGCTTGGCAACGACCTGGACCACGAGCTACACGAATCTTGTTCTTTTCGCTTTCTCGGTATTGGTTTCTACGGGCAGTTGTTTTGACATTGTAGCAAGATGGCGGGCTCGCCTCTTCTATTGTCTTAATATCTGAAATTGGTTTCCGGTCATTCACAGTGTGGCTGTGCGCTGCTGTTGCAATAGATGCAGTAAGAATCCGGTCATATACTGCTTCCTGCCAGGGTAGGACGTTACGTACTTGTATATGTACCGGCATGGTTTAGTGGTGCAATGAACGCCTGTTACGAATGCACTTCCTCATCTCGTCCAGTCGCTCGAGTCTTGTGACGCCGGAAACAGTCGCATCTGGCTGCAATGTACGTCCCGGAACCAGAAGAGTCTAGCGAAACGCGCGCGTGCTGCCTGTGTTAGGACAGTGCGAAAATATCGCGCTTTCTTGCAGTATAGAAGTTGAACACAATACATAGTTTGAAAAGAAAGAAAGAAATCACAGATTTGATAGAAAAAGATAGTGACGAGTGAGCAGAGGTTAGCTGGCTGGTGTGACATGCCGACGCCCTGTTGCAGGTGCTGTCGCTGGGCGCCGACGTCCTGCCAGAGTACAGGCTCCAGACCCCGCGCATCAAGAAGTGGACCATCCTCCACTACAGCCCATTCAAGGCGGCCTGGGACTGGCTGATCCTGCTGCTCGTCATGTACACCGCCATCTTCACGCCCTACGTGGCCGCCTTCCTGCTCAATGAGCCGGACTTCAGCACCCGGAAGAGTAAGAAGTACGGCGATGACCCGATCGTCATTATAGATCTGATAGGTACGCCAGCTTGCCAACACAGTATTGTGTCTGATAGGTACGCCAGCTTGCCAACACAGTATTGTGTCTGATAGGTACGCCAGCTTGCCAACACAGTATTGTGTCCTCTTGTTGGAACGCACGTTCACAGCTGGTGAAGGGGTTTCCTGCGGCCCTCCTCAGGCTACACCGTGTTTCTCTCTGCGGTACAACTAAATATTATTGTCCTGTTTGCATCCAGCCATTCCTTGAAATTCTATACCATTTTTCTTTAGTATACGCCCCGAGAGCTTGGACCTTCTCAATGTACACATCCCAGCAGGAATGTTCCTCAAGCATCCACTCATTAATCAACAATTTTTCTGAAAGAAATGCCTTAGATCTGAGATTCTTAATCCATCGTGACGAAATTTGTATTGGCACTGACATTTTTATGTGACACTTTTCTTATGCCCCTATATTTCTGGAGTTTCCTTGAAAGCGCAACGTCCTCTTCCGGATGCCCGAACAGGCAGAGCGACTGGTGTGCTCAGTAGATCCTACATAACGCAGCCTCCTCTGTGTGTGTCTTTCAGTGGACGTGACCTTCATCGTGGACATCCTCATCAACTTCCGCACGACGTACGTGAACAGCAACGACGAGGTGGTGTCGCACCCTGGCAAGATCGCCGTGCATTATCTGCGAGGCTGGTTCCTCATCGACCTGGTCGCTGCCATTCCATTCGACCTCTTGCTCTTCGGCTCCGACACGGACGAGGTAAGAGCGGCCGCAGCCTCAGTGCTACATCTCACACTCAGAAGGAGTTTCTCGATAGTTCTTGTTGCGGGAATGTGACAGATGTTGGATACTAAAATACGTATAAAACCAGTAGCCTGTGTCTAACGAAGAGATCAGAAGTTCATCGATTGTCCTTCAAAATGCATGGGTAACTGTGGTGTAGCTTTCTTTGGTCTGGTATTTCGCCCACATTCCTTTAGTCTGCGGTCTCATTTCGTTCTGAGAATTGCGTCACAGACATTGGGCCGCGTTACCCAGTGTTTAATGACGTTCATTCTGACGTTTCGCCAGAAAAGCGCATATCAATTTCTTGTGAAAAGTGGAAAAAACTTTCGCATGTTGTGTTGTTAAAAAGGATCGTGAAAAGTATGGAAACGAGTCTGGACATTGGGTCTCTTGGTGGACTTACATTTGAAAATTAGTGTTCTTCTAGTGTAAGACTTTAAGACCCTGGGCTCCTCGTGGTGTCAAGAGGCCACATTTCTGTTGCAGTTGTGTGTACATACCTTAAAGAGAATATTCACGGTGAAATCTGCCCCTCCTAGCTTTCGTACACGAGTCTGTTTAAACTTGGTGTAATATTTATATTCTGCAGCTTTACCTTTCTGTCACTGCCAAGCCGTTGCTCAACCATTGCAGCAGGTCTTGTGTGCGCTGCTTCCTGTGAATGGACTGTATGATTATGTAACAGGATTTGATCTGAATGTATTTAAACGTTGCAAGTGCTACAACTTTGTTACGTTTCTGTTGTACTCGCAGCGTAACGGCTCTGTTAGAGTTTAGCGTCTCGGATGTGCTTCTTGTAACGTTTCTGTTATACTCGCAGCGTAACGGCTCTGTTAGAGTTTATCGTCTCGGATGTGCTTCTTGTAACGTTTCTGTTGTACTCGCAGCGTAACGGTTCTGTTACAGTTTAGCGTCTCGGATGTGCTTCTTTGCCAATCACAGTGGCCGCGCGGTCGAAGGCACGAACTGTCTTCGCCCGCTCGAACACTGGGGTCGTGGGTTCAAATCCCACTCCAGGCATGGATGTATGTGTACTTTTATTCTGTGTTTGTGCTGTCCTGTATGTTGGTAGGGGCCTTGCGACGGGCTGATCCCCCGTCCAAGGAACTCTACCGACTGTAGAAGAAGCGGCCAGGGCCCTACAAAGGACTGTACAGCCATTGCTGACGGAATGAGAGTGTGTGTTCCTTTAGGAATTGTTCGTCTCGAGTGCAGTTTTCTTGTCAAAAAAGAAAACCTTCACGTAGTGTCATGATGCTGCCTGTCAGCACTAATTTGTTTGTTTCCAGCGTGACAGTTCGCAGCCTGAGAGTCGCTGTGAGATTCCTGTGAGAATGAAGAACCGTTTCGATGGTTTAGCTGCGACCTGGCAGAACTGTCTTTCGTGTGATGTTCTCTATTGTTGCATTGAGAGTTAGGTTCGATATCCGTTAGTGTTGCATGCTGTTAGAATGTGGCCTTAGAGCCATTATTGAGCATTGGACATGAGGAGCATCAGTTACTATGATTTCACGATGTATAGTAATTTTATTTTCTCAGTAGCTTCATGTGCGAATGTTGTTGTTTTATGTAGACTTTTATATTCTTACAGTTGGGCTTGGATGCTGATGAGGTTAGTTGTGATACAAAACAATTTTGTTCAGCTTGTAGGAATGACGCAGTTGAAACGCTTGTTGATGTTGGTTCCAGAGCATTCAGAAATAAGCTGTAGTGGTTTATTGATGTTGTCACTGCGCAAATAAGTGTTTACTTTTTATTTCATGTTTTCATGTGTTGCTTATAAGATGTCGCTTATGTGTTTATTGCGTGTGTTGGTGCTTCCTGTTTGTAAAGTACGAACGTTGCCGAACTTCCTGCTGGATCCGGTCTCGCTGCAATAGGCCACATATAAAATATAATTATGGTCTTGTCAATCGACATTTTGCAGTTTGTCGTTTCCCAGAATGAAGTCTGGTAATTACAGTTGCGTTTCGTTATAGGTTTAACGATTATAGTCAAGCAGTATCTGCAAACGGCGGCGTTACGTGTTAGAGAAAATACTTCTCTGTGATTATAGCAGGAAATGTCTGGCGCAGCGCTCGTCAAAACATCAAGCAAACCCTTGCTAATCTGAATTAACTGGGAGATGTCATCCGGATTAAGCGATAATCTGGGTTTATGAAGCGAAATATAGCCATAAAACAAAAAAATGGAAAATTTAATAATATAGATAGTATTGATGAAAACAGACAAATATTTGTCACTCCAGCAATTTCTTCCTCTGTCAGAAGCTGAAATTCAGGGTCTCTTCCATCCAGGTGAACCCAATCTCGGATATTTCCTTGTGCGGTTTCAGTCTCTCCAGCTGCCCTCAACACAGCCTGAAAGTCCTCTCGCTCCAATCCCCCTTGCTCCTGTACTCAAGCCGCCTTGTGCGGTTTCAGTCTCTCCAGCTGCCCTCAACACAGCCTGAAAGTCCTCTCGCTCCAATCCCCCTTGCTCCTGTACTCAAGCCGCCTTGCGCGGTTTCAGTCTCTCCAGCTGCCCTCAACACAGCCTGAAAGTCCTCTCGCTCCAATCCCCCTTGCTCCTGTACTCAAGCCGCCTTGCGCGGTTTCAGTCTCTCCAGCTGCCCTCAACACAGCCTGAAAGTCCTCTCGCTCCAATCCCCCTTGCTCCTGTACTCAAGCCGCCTTGCGCGGTTTCAGTCTCTCCAGCTGCCCTCAACACAGCCTGAAAGTCCTCTCGCTCCAATCCCCCTTGCTCCTGTACTCAAGCCGCCTTGCGCGGTTTCAGTCTCTCCAGCTGCCCTCAACACAGCCTGAAAGTCCTCTCGCTCCAATCCCCCTTGCTCCTGTACTCAAGCCGCCTTGCGCGGTTTCAGTCTCTCCAGCTGCCCTCAACACAGCCTGAAAGTCCTCTCGCTCCAATCCCCCTTGCTCCTGTACTCAAGCCGCCTTGCGCGGTTTCAGTCTCTCCAGCTGCCCTCAACACAGCCTGAAAGTCCTCTCGCTCCAATCCCCCTTGCTCCTGTACTCAAGCCGCCTTGCGCGGTTTCAGTCTCTCCAGCTGCCCTCAACACAGCCTGAAAGTCCTCTCGCTCCAATCCCCCTTGCTCCTGTACTCAAGCCGCCTTGCGCGGTTTCAGTCTCTCCAGCTGCCCTCAACACAGCCTGAAAGTCCTCTCGCTCCAATCCCCCTTGCTCCTGTACTCAAGCCGCCTTGCGCGGTTTCAGTCTCTCCAGCTGCCCTCAACACAGCCTGAAAGTCCTCTCGCTCCAATCCCCCTTGCTCCTGTACTCAAGCCGCCTTGCGCGGTTTCAGTCTCTCCAGCTGCCCTCAACACAGCCTGAAAGTCCTCTCGCTCCAATCCCCCTTGCTCCTGTACTCAAGCCGCCTTGCGCGGTTTCAGTCTCTCCAGCTGCCCTCAACACAGCCTGAAAGTCCTCTCGCTCCAATCCCCCTTGCTCCTGTACTCAAGCCGCCTTGCGCGGTTTCAGTCTCTCCAGCTGCCCTCAACACAGCCTGAAAGTCCTCTCGCTCCAATCCCCCTTGCTCCTGTACTCAAGCCGCCTTGCGCGGTTTCAGTCTCTCCAGCTGCCCTCAACACAGCCTGAAAGTCCTCTCGCTCCAATCCCCCTTGCTCCTGTACTCAAGCCGCCTTGCGCGGTTTCAGTCTCTCCAGCTGCCCTCAACACAGCCTGAAAGTCCTCTCGCTCCAATCCCCCTTGCTCCTGTACTCAAGCCGCCTTGCGCGGTTTCAGTCTCTCCAGCTGCCCTCAACACAGCCTGAAAGTCCTCTCGCTCCAATCCCCCTTGCTCCTGTACTCAAGCCGCCTTGCGCGGTTTCAGTCTCTCCAGCTGCCCTCAACACAGCCTGAAAGTCCTCTCGCTCCAATCCCCCTTGCTCCTGTACTCAAGCCGCCTTGCGCGGTTTCAGTCTCTCCAGCTGCCCTCAACACAGCCTGAAAGTCCTCTCGCTCCAATCCCCCTTGCTCCTGTACTCAAGCCGCCTTGCGCGGTTTCAGTCTCTCCAGCTGCCCTCAACACAGCCTGAAAGTCCTCTCGCTCCAATCCCCCTTGCTCCTGTACTCAAGCCGCCTTGCGCGGTTTCAGTCTCTCCAGCTGCCCTCAACACAGCCTGAAAGTCCTCTCGCTCCAATCCCCCTTGCTCCTGTACTCAAGCCGCCTTGCGCGGTTTCAGTCTCTCCAGCTGCCCTCAACACAGCCTGAAAGTCCTCTCGCTCCAATCCCCCTTGCTCCTGTACTCAAGCCGCCTTGCGCGGTTTCAGTCTCTCCAGCTGCCCTCAACACAGCCTGAAAGTCCTCTCGCTCCAATCCCCCTTGCTCCTGTACTCAAGCCGCCTTGCGCGGTTTCAGTCTCTCCAGCTGCCCTCAACACAGCCTGAAAGTCCTCTCGCTCCAATCCCCCTTGCTCCTGTACTCAAGCCGCCTTGCGCGGTTTCAGTCTCTCCAGCTGCCCTCAACACAGCCTGAAAGTCCTCTCGCTCCAATCCCCCTTGCTCCTGTACTCAAGCCGCCTTGCGCGGTTTCAGTCTCTCCAGCTGCCCTCAACACAGCCTGAAAGTCCTCTCGCTCCAATCCCCCTTGCTCCTGTACTCAAGCCGCCTTGCGCGGTTTCAGTCTCTCCAGCTGCCCTCAACACAGCCTGAAAGTCCTCTCGCTCCAATCCCCCTTGCTCCTGTACTCAAGCCGCCTTGCGCGGTTTCAGTCTCTCCAGCTGCCCTCAACACAGTCTGAAAGTCCTCTCGCTCCAATTCCTCTGGCTCCTGTACTTAACTGTGAACATACTTCTTCATACTTCGATCGGCATAATCCGACATCCGGATTAACTGTAGCCGGATTAGCAAGGGTTTACTGTTTTGTGTGTACTTGGTTCGACTCACCTTTCATTTGAAATGCACATCGATTGTTTCTCTGTTGGTACTGGCTGTAGCGAATGTCCGTGTTCTGTCCTTACAGACAGATATGCCCCTGCATCATAGCAACGCAGCCAGAGTGTGACAGTGTGACTGTTTGTTTCACGCACTTGCCGCTCATTGTTACCGCCCTTATGCTTACCGTCTTCTGATTCGGGGTTAGCAGGAGACAGATTTGTGCTGGCCAGCGGATCGTAGGGTTCAGGAATTCAGAGCAGTAATCATTATGCTTTAAAAATAATCCGTAATCTTGATTTTATTTCATGTAACCACACAGCTGTTCCCTCGTGAGTGTGCACAGAGTTTGGCAACATTTCATACAGAATCCACTGAGCAAGGAGCACAACATCTGGACAGCCTCGTCGTTTGAGCTTGTTTGCTCACGAAACCATCTCAGATCTAAGGGACTTTGACAACGGCGGGTTACACTAGGCGCTACTAAGTGTTCATTTGCTAGTATTCTGAAAGAGTACAACGTTTCGGAATCTGGATCGGTTTACGTCGTCAGGTGAAATGGGCCAGTGAGTGAGATTAGTTCCTTTTAATGAATACAACTTAATAGGTGCCCAACTACGCTTTCGCCTGAGGACGGAAACAAATCCAGGAACCGAAACGTGTACTGTCAGAACACTAGACGATGGACAGAGTACAGGGAAACTGTAGCCCCGAATGACAGAATGTTCCAATGGGGAGGGGGCGTGGCAGGGCGTGCTACCGAAACAACGAGCCAATCCTGTGCCAGCAGACAACACATACCCCAGTTCAAGATACCGAGACCGGAGAACAAGGGCGACTCACTCAGAGCAGCTCCCGAATTGGTACTTATTAATCATGCAGAAATTTGCGGATGAAAGCAAACTATGTGAGTACATACCCTCCGCCTGGAGACACAGCCGGCAGGAGTTGCAGTAATTGGAGAAATGGCGCGACCTGTTCACCACTGCAGAGTATAGCGTTGCCAAGTCTCGTTTTCATGGGTAAATTGTTGCTTGTTTTATAATTGTTAGTTTGGGGCTTCCCCCGAATGTGTAAAATGGAATAACTTGCTAAGAAACTGTGAAGAAAGCAGTCTTTGGAGATGTGGCGTCGTGCAGATATTGTGTTAACCGACGTTTCGGAGGAACGTATCGCCTTCATCTTCAGGGTAGAAGACAAGAAAAATCTGCGAGCGAACCAGCGTGAGCAGATGCAACAGACACTTGGAGTATTGGCTTATAAACGCTTCATAAGAAAAGAGACGTTCTCATTGTAACAGCTTGAATAGCCCACCGGCCTGCTGACCGCAGTGAATCGCACAGGCCTGTAGGCCCGCTTGTGAAGTCATCGGCAGAGAAGAAGTTGCAACACGCGTCCCTTCAAATTTAAGGTCACTCCCTCTGATTTGGTTTGACGACATTCGAACTGTCGCCGTCCGGAAGAGCAGGCTGTAGTAACGTCTGTGTGCCGCAGGGCAGAACCGTAAGCACGATCAAGATTACTCACTTTGTATGAGTATGAAGGGGAGATATTTACATTAAAACCATTAGAATTCCGGTACAGGTTTTAGCAGCTGTGTCTGTAAGGAAATGTTAGGCACACACAGAATCTTTCAAGTACTTTTACAGGTATAGATAAGGGCTGGGAATTGGGGCGTGGTGATGCATGGGGCACACTTGGTTCCAGAGTGCTTCGTCTTGAGGAAGCCACGAGCATTACTATCGCTCCTAACAGCAATAGACGTAGGGACGAATTCTTGAGCCTGCATTGGGAATAATTCCCCACTGATGTGTGCTGGTCGTTTCTCCGAGCGTTTCTTCAGGAATGAGGCCTGCGCCTTGTTCTGAAAAGCTATTTGCACCCCCGTTCCCAATGGTATATAGAAAGTGCTCCCTGACTTGGTATCTGCATTACAGTAAACCCTTGCTAAGCTGTAGTAATGGGAGGAAGGGTCGAACTGATTAAGCGATACAAGACAAAGCAACTTGGAACACAAATAAATGGAAAATTTAATGACATATAAGCAGTGCCGATGAAAATAAATAAAAAATATCACTGTATGACCTTTATTTAAAATTTATAAAAACAACTAATTTGTTCTTCGGTAGAGAACTCGGAACTTATTTTTATTTTTGAACTTAATAATGCAAGTTGGAAGAAACTGTCAAGTTTTGTCTGAACAGACAAGTGACTCATCTGCCTTCCGAACTCCCAAGCGTCTTTTAAAGTACGTACTCAACTGTGAACAGAATCTTTTCATATTTCGATCCTGGTTATCCGACGTCCGGATTAACTGTAACGGCATTAGCGAGGGTTTGCTGTGACTTGTGTTGTGATTCTGCGTGCGATGTTCCCAGACGACCACCCTCATCGGCCTGCTGAAGACCGCCCGTCTGCTGCGGTTGGTCCGAGTCGCCCGCAAGATTGACCGCTACTCCGAGTATGGCGCTGCTGTACTCCTGCTGCTCATGGCAACGTTTGCTCTCATCGCTCATTGGCTGGCCTGCATCTGGTAAGTCTGTGGAAATTTCAAGAAGTCGCGAACGCAGAGTCGAATTATCGTTTTTTTCCGCGAGATGTGAACACAGAGAGAGAAAATCTCGTTTATTATGAAAAGTTGCGTAGGGCTTCCATACCTGGACGTGGGGTGCCATCTGCGGCCCCCTGTGCCCATCTTTCTGGAGAAGAATCGAAGTTGAGGGATAGGGGGGAAGAAAAGGAAATATGATGCAAGATTTGAGGTTTTCATGGCGGTGACCATGAAGAATGTCGTCTTCTGGGATGTGGTGTCGTGTACATCTTGTGTGAACCGACGTTTCGGAGGAACATATTGACTTCATCTTCAGGGTATACAAATTTGCGAGCGAGGAACCAACCCTGAAGATGGAGGCGATACGTTACTCCAAAACGTCGGTTCACACACGATCCACGCGGCGCCACATCCCAGAAGACTATATGCTTCAGGAAAAATGTTAATACCAGAAATTCAAATTACCATTTAAAATTGTTATTCTTCTAACCTGAATACAGAGCATGACCACAAAAATAACCTGAAATATCTTGAACGTAAATTTGTAGGCGAATTTTGTATCCCCAGTGGTGGCACCCACCCATATGAGAGTTTTCTCCAGAAACCCGGGCAGCTGGCAGTGTTCAGTACCCTGCGAGGCAGCTGTGCATTGCCATTTTGTTTCAAGTGCGTGGCTACCTGTTATTCAGCTTATGTTGACATCTTGCTCTGTCCCGCTGGACGTAGCTGACAGTGGTACAGTCTTCTGGGATGTGGTGCCACGGAGAACACTGTTACAGGCCATGGAGGCCCACAGGGCTGTGAGACATTGAGGTTCTCACATTTTATAGACAGTCAGCTCACAAATGGTGGTAAGGCTCTCAGCCCTACATGCCGTCCGCCCTTTACCCCCAGGAAGATTTCTGTTGGTCTGTTAGATGCTGTGTCAACCTGAGGGCCATGATGATGCTGGAAGGATTAGACCAATTGAAAAATCCAGTGACCTCATCGAGAATCGAATCCGCGACCTTCTGGCTTGTAGCGCTGCCACCTTAGCATACTGGGAGTTTATTGATACACACTGTCTCCATCATCAAGGCTGAAGAGTGAGCCAGGCAAGTGACAGGCACCCAGCATGAACAGCTCATGTTGCTTGCTGGGCTTATTCTCCCACTCTCACACTCTGAAGATGGAGGCAGTGTGTTCCTCCAAATCATTGGTAAATTTCTATCATACTTCACGGCGTCATATGCCAAAATCTGGTACTCTTCGTGATCACCACTGTGACACCTAACATGGGTGATGAAAGTTAGGTTACTTCAGTTTTAATTACATTCACTTAGTGTTTCAGTATGTGGATGTTATGGCTAATTTTTTCTATCATCATTCTGAAGGTGTTCTCAATAATTTCCATTTAAGATTTCTTCAGCTAAAAATTGTGTGCAGCTTATGCAGAGGTTAGAGCAGTTTCAGTGCCACAATAAGCTGACAGCACAGAGTTTGGCTTCCAAAATATTTACCCTGGCCCTTGGCCTTCATGCTTGATGATCATGTGACCAGCATTGAAAGCTATTTGTGTCTGTAAAGCCAGTTCCCCATTATATTTCAAGACCATCCCTTGAAACCCACAGTTGTTGCTGATATTCACAGACAGAAAATGTTCTGATGTTGCAGGTACGCAATTGGACATGCAGAGCGCCCTCTGCTCAAAAGCAAAGTGGGCTGGCTGGACATCCTGGCCAATGATACACACCAGTTCTACTATGCCAACAATACAGGCGGGCCTTCCATAAAGGTATATTGGACACCTCTGAAGTTGGTGAAATTTCTGTAAATACGCAGATACATACATTTTGTGGAAAGGCTGTCCAGTGGCAAGTGTACAAAATTCTTTGCAAACCCGCAGCATAATTTTTAAGTGAAAACTAACTGTCACACAAATTTACACTACTCCCCCCCCAATATACACTATACATTAAACCATAAATGATCATCTTGACGGAACATTCACATATATTAGCCAAGTGCATATATAAACTGCAAATACAGATTTGTTAAAATGTGGTTTTAATAATAAAAAATGAGGTTGGATTTGGCTTAATCTCTCAAAGATGAGAGCATGAAATTGGCAGTATTCTCCAGTGTATGTGCTATTTACTTATAGTTTCCTACATAACTTGGCATTTCACCCTCCTCTGTTTTATTTTCCTCATCTTTCTATAGCTTTCTTGGCCAATAAATTAAAACTCTGTGTTGTGCATTAGTTTGTTTTCTGTGGTTAAGTTTGAGCAACGGTTAATTTTATAGCATAAAAATAAACAAACAGGATGGGATATTGTAAAAAGATTACAGTATCATATTTGTAACAATTCATTTCTTCTCATTCATAAAGTCTTCTTTTAGAGACTGAGTAGCTGCTGCAGTGTGCAGAACATTACCTTGTTTGTTTCAGCACAATCATCTTTTGTTTGAAAGGTCAAATTGCAGATTAATCAAATCTTTGAACTTTTAAGATGCTCGAAGCACAAACTGTTATTGTTTCTTAAGAGCTGTGTAGAATTAAGACACGTCCACTGCTGTGTGCCTGTTCTGACATTTTACCTTCTGGGCTAGTCATTTTCCCATCAGAACAAGTTGAACATGCAGCATTCAGAATAGAAATTTAGGGAACAGTCAAAAAACAATTGACAGTCGATGTGTGGTCTAACTCATACAAGCTGTAACAAGCTATACTTGAAGTGTCTGACCTCTTGAGTGACATCTGGAGGAGAAAATAAATGACATTTGCTTGACTGGATAGCTTTGGTGCACAGTAAACTTAGTCTGTCAGTTGATGTGACTGACAGCTAATGTATTGACATAAATATTTATCACAGTGAAACACTAGTAAAATCGTTAAATGTGTCAGTACACTGTACATTATTGGAATTTGATTGTTACGTGCAAGTATAGCCCACACTCTTATGTTAACCCCACATTCCAACTAAAGAGCAGTATGTAAAGGTTAGTAAATAAGTAAGCCCAGAAGAATCTGTAGACATTGTTTTCTGGTTGTATTGCTGAAGGAGCTGCATTACTATGATGAAATCATTCACAAAGCCTAGAAGTGTCTGAGAATATTTGTTGTAGGGTCATATAATTTTCTCAGTTACAAAAAACTGGTATCCAAAACAATCCTGTATCTGAAGATAGTGAGATATTCTTTTGTTTATAGTCACGGTACATCACCGCCCTCTACTTCACATTCAGCAGTCTCACATCTGTGGGGTTTGGCAACGTGGCACCAAACACTGATGCAGAAAAGGTCTTTACCATCTGTGTGATGCTCGTCGGATGTAAGTATACTCGCTCACTAGAAAGAACCTGGTGATTCTCACAAACATGGCTCGAATACATATCCAGAATGGCGGTCACTTGGAGTTCATGACCTTCAGCTTTTGAGGATGGAAGAGTTAGCCAAGTGTGGCTAAAGTAGTACAAATACAGTGAAAACCAGGGCCATCACTGCGTTCCTGAGCAAAGCAGATCAGTGTATAATATATTGGGCCTTTGAAGGGGGAGGCGCAGAATGCTTACTGTTCTCCTTCTTGTCATTGGTTTTTTAACGGGTCCTGGTAATGGTTCCCCCTCTTCCTATATCTCTATCACTTTTCCCACTTTCTTTTCTGTCCTGAAGTCAGAGGCACAGTATCATGCCCAGAAATAATGTAATTTGTTGTTCTGCCATGTTGAAGTTTTCTTCACCTAGAGTAGATCAGATGAAGTGCCGAATTACCCTTTTAACCTCTCAGTTTTCTTCCATTGCAAAGTAAGATATTCGTTCATAAGTGAAATTTGAGATCTCTCCATTCTGGACTTGTGTTGTCAGCAGAAAGTATAGTGAGCAAGGTGACTTGGACAGTAATAAGAAGTGCCTAGACCCATCATTATAAAAGCGTTATAATACTTGACACTGTTTTCATCTTGCAGCACTTATGTATGCTAGTATATTTGGCAATGTCTCGGCAATCATCCAGCGGTTGTACTCGGGCACTGCACGCTACCATACTCAGATGTTGCGCGTGCGTGAGTTCATCCGCTTCCACCAGATCCCCAACCCGCTGCGACAGCGCCTCGAAGAGTACTTTCAGGTGAGTCATTTCACTGCTGACCCTGAGTATGCTGGTCTGCGGTTTTCACAGAATGTTTCCTAATACAATTGAAATACACGCCGTGTAAACTTCTGCATATCACTCTGAAACTGGAAGATTATTCTGAAAGCTGTCAGAGTGTAACTGTGCACTAACTTGAAAGTAATCTCCGAAAAATATGGACTGTTAGATTCCTCATTTTTTTAGAATAGTTACAGAGAGAGCTAGACCTGAATTCCCAAAATATCGCCCCTTCATTCGAGACCAATGTATGAACTGCGATGTATTTGGGAGGAAGAATCAACCAAGATGCTATGCTAGAATTTGCCAGGAGGGACTGAGGAAAACTGAAAAATCTGAATCAGTATGGCTGGTATACTGGCTTAGATTTGAACCGAACACCTCCAAATACAAGTCTACAGAGTTGCTGCTATACCAACGTGCTTGTTGTTATCAGTAGCATAACATGGCACTAGTCATGACTGTATGGGATGGGTTGTGGTCTGCATTAAGGGAATAATAGAGATTAAAAAGGTAAAGGAGGTAAAGCTATTCCTGTAATAGGCCATGGAGGCCCAAAGGGTTGTGGAATGTCAAGGTTCCCACATTTTCCAATCAAAAGTTCAATACATTGCCATACTTGTCATATAAAGTCATCTTCCATGATTTCTGAGCGTCATTCTGAAGGAATTCCCCTGCTACAGGAGATTTCTGTTATACGAAGTGTTACATTCTTAAAGTCGCCACATGTATCTGAGGCATGTCATATTGGAAACATGGAATGTGCACTCAGTATGGTAGAGAGGAGTAGGAAATGACATGACTGAGCTGAAAGTATGGGGCGAGCCAGGGGGAACTTGGCATGTGCATGGCCACGGATAGGACATGGCGGATGCTTCCATGACACAGAAACAAAACTGAGGATAATGTAAGTCGGTATGATTGGTCACCTCTATTCTTATATTGACACAATTATTTACACTTAAAATACTTCAGTGCTCTAGAAAGTAATTATTTCAGGACAGCAAACAGCAGCACGCATGCTGCATGGTATCAGCTGAGCTAGGACTGACTGGCTTATGCAACATCCAGGGTAATGGATCTGAATTAATGAGGCTTTACTTTATTTGTATATACTTCCTCCTCCTCCCTGTACCTCCCCCTCCTCCTCCACCTTGCTGAATTAATTAATTCTCAAATTATTTTTCTGTAAATATTTTACATTCATTTGCTGATAACCAGTTCTGTCTCCAACAAAGAAACTCTAATAGTACCACAAAGCTATTTCATTACTCAAAACGGCATGTATCCATGCATTAACATTTTTGAGGCGTGCATTATGTGACCAGCCGCCAAACTATGCCATGTAGATGATGTCAGAATGTTAACTGTTGAATTCTTGCAGCATGCCTGGACGTACACAAATGGTATCGACATGAACAGTGTACTGAAGGGGTTTCCTGAGTGCCTTCAAGCCGACATTTGCCTGCACCTAAACAGGAACCTGCTCACCAACTGCTCTGCCTTCGAGGGGGCCTCGCCTGGCTGCCTCAGGTACTTGACTTGCAGGAAGCATTTCACAATGAACTTGTTTGAACTGTGTAAGGGAGTTAGGATGTTACCTAGTGAAGAACCCTGTGGTCTGTACATCTTGTCTGGTATTGGGAGGTTAGAGAAAACTAGGAGACTGTTATAGACAGGTAAAAGGGTAAGCTGTTCCTGAAACAGACGATGGAGGGCATAGGGATCGGCTCACAGATGGCAGTGAGGTTGTCAGCCTTATGCTCTGGGCGCCCCTTCCTCCCAGGAATATTCCTGGTACTCATTTCCGTTAGATGCTGGGTTGACCCCAGGGCCATACTGTGGCATGAAGGACTCAGTCAATTGAAAAATCCAGTGACTTAATCTGGAAACGAATGTGCACGTAGCATTGTCCCTCAACCAATTATGCCACCACATGCCCCTAGGTTGAATGTGCACCCGAGAAATTATACTTAATTTTGATAATGAGACTCCTGGATTGAAGCCATTTAAAAGATGTGAGGAGAATACAGAGTGTCTGAAATGAACACAGCCTATGAAGAAACTGAGTAACTTCACTCCCAGTGAAGATGCAGGCAAACTGTGTGAGGTGAGAGGTGTAAGAACTCACCTAGTGTTGTGCTGGTAGCTGTTGGTAAGGTGCTCATGCACAATTGCCATGAGTTGGTGTATACAAAATAGCATCATTCACACTGCAACAAAATGCTGTCAGAATTTAAGTTTCCCATGACTGTTCAGTTGAAGTTTCAGCAGAAGTACAGCTGTGATCCGCAAACAGACACAATTGTTAACTGGCTCCAGCATTTGCCGCAATGTGGCTGGCACCTGAACAAGTCAGAGCCAGTGGGGAACTTTCCAGTGAAGTCTGCAGAAGTCCATTTGGTGAGCAAGTGGTAAACTTTTGAATTACCTGTTCACCAGTCCATGACATAGTAAGTACATGAGCAGCTGCACTGGGGGCTTACGAATTGCAGTTACTTCAGAAAATACAGGAACACGGCTTCTCATGGTGCTGCGACTACATTATTTATCAGATGTATAATGATAGTGACTGTCTCAAGAGAGTGTGCGTCGGTGACAAGGCTACTTTTCACATCTCAGGTAAAGTTATCCAGTGTAATTTTCGCATTTGGGGATCTCAGAATTCTCATGATGTGGGAGAACAAGAATAGGGTAGCTTGAAACTGAATGTGCAGTGTGGGTTAGTCTGTGCTGGAGTGACCAGACCAGTCTTCTTCCATAAAGTAAAATCTGCCTTGATATGCTGTGCCACAGGCACCTGACAGCTACAGCTTTCAGGAAATGGGCCACCACCACATTTCTGGCATGTGTCACTGAATTCCTCCATGAACAATTCACAGGAATGTGGACTGGTCATGGTGACCCCTTTCTGTGGCCCCCTCAATTGCCTTATTTGACTCCCCTTGACTTTTTTATATGGGGATACATCAGAAACACGTGTTGGACCAGAGTCAGTGATCTGCCTGATATGCGCTGTAGTCCATCGTCCATGCAGTGGCATCTGTAACTCTGAAGATGTTAAGAAACGCTTGACACAGAATGTCTGTTGGCTGTATGCTGCACCATAAGGTTGGCACATGTGGAGGTCTACTGATGTAACATAGACCTCAGACAGCATGCATGTATCTTCATTATGGAGTGATATCATCAGTTTCTTTATTGGCTGTGTTGGAACCAGGTTGTGAGAGTGGGAGGTAGATTGAACTGGCTCAGGATTGTGTCCATTTGTGGACTTCGTTATTATACGTGTTGAATCTTCAGGTTCTGCAACCAGAGTATTACTCAGTTAGTAAGATGGGTCTTATGGAAATCTGTTCTGAGGTGAGAATGGTAGAGAACAGGCTGAGGATCTCATGTAATTACTAGCAGTGCTGAACCTTAAGGCTCTGCTACCAGATGGGCCTTCTTCCTCTCTGTGGCACCATTTGCATCATCATGAACATTGTACAAACATTTTCAGTATCTAAACGCCTCATGATAGAACTGTTTGGCCCTTGTATTTGACCCCACTGTTTGTTATCATGTTTGGATTTCATAAGAAAATAGTTCCACTTATTTTATTATGTTGCCAAGCAAATCATTTTTGGGGGCACTGATTTTATTCTTTGCCCTCTAGCTCCTAACTACTGAATTGTCAAAAATCATTTAGAGCTTTTATAGAAATTAATAATTGTACATTAAATGATTTGATTTATTCTATGGTAGATTTCTGCGTAGAAATAAAGTGGAATGTACTGTTGTTGGCTGTATGCTTTGAGGTGCCTCATAGGTTATGACATGGGGTAACACTGAATCAGATTTTGAAGGATGCTTATGTACTTCATGCCATTAGCAATGTGAGCAAGAATGGACTGGGTTCTTAGATTTTGCTGGAATTTTTTGGTTACAGGGCCTTGTCCCTCAAGTTCAAGACAACTCACGCACCGCCAGGAGACATCCTAGTGCACAGGGGAGATGTGCTGACGTCCCTCTATTTCATTGCTCGTGGTTCCATTGAGATCATCCAAGATGAAACTGTGATGGCTATCTTGAGTGAGTGCTGTTCTGAGCTAGCCATGCAATGCTCATGCGCTGTCACCCGCATTGGATTCACAGTCGTGTGGAAGCAAAAGAGGCTTAACCTTCTTGTTTAGCTGCTGGTACTGTCCTAGAATTTGCCTTGAGGGGCTGACAATTTAATATGGCACTCAGAAATATCAAGCTTGAGTTTTAACCAGTGTGTATTGTGATGCTGAATTGTGTTTTGGAGATGTTCATATGGAAAGTGGACACGGAGATAGGCTCTCTCACTGAGGTATCTGTATATGATGGGCTGGCACATCAGAATATGCCACTATTGTCATGACATGCCACATTATTCCCATTGCCACACAATCTGTGCAGTCACTTACTTCAGTAAATGAACTTGATTCACTGTCTTTAAAAAATCTTTAAACAGCTGGAAGGAAGTAGTTTAAGAATTCGAACAGTAATAGAATGTTGGTAGTACTGATCACATGCACCTACTTTTCACTAAGTTTCATTCTTTACTGAGTGGATATAATGCACATGGTCTTGCCTTTTGATTTATTCAGGCAGCAGTCAGTGCCATGTGTCAATCGTGTATTTATACACGGACTTAAAAGCTTCAGCCTTTTGAAGAATCTGAACAGCAGGTTCTTCTTGCAACATGGCAAGTGTTCATCAGTACAACTGTCATGTCCCAGTTGTGTCTGTCCACTGTCAATTTCTTGTTTTGTTGTGTTTTGTGCATCTTTGGTGTAGGATGTGCCTAATATTACTTCTACATTGACGCATAGGCTTTCCAGTGATCTTTGGCCTGAGGTTTTCTGACCCAAGTTTAGTAAGCATTTCAATTTTTTCACTGAACATGTTCGTCAGTACTAGCACTATAGAAATGTTTTATAGAAGTACTTGATTCAAATCTCAGCTGGGATAATAGTTAATCTGACTGAATTTGTTTATGTTTTTCCTTGGTCTCTCCAGAAAAATGCCTGTATTGTACCTCACTGAGGCTGTGGCAACTTCCTTCCAAATTCCCATTCAACTGTCATCCTAATATTCAGTACTGGAACTGCTATCAAGTCATCATCATCATCATAATCATCATCATCAGTAATCTGTCAAGACGACAGGTCCACAGTCTCTTCCAAAACAATTCCTCCACTTAATGCGATCTAGAGCTTTCTCCTTCAAATGACAGTATCCTCTTCTGTCCCCAAGGTCATCCAGCATCTTCTTACGTCTTCTTCCTCGTCTTCTTGTCACTTCTATCCGCCCCTCTATCTTTCCTTCGATAACTTCTTTTAGAAGGCAGTTTCTGCGTAAAACATGACCAATCCAATTAGCCTTCCGTTTTCTTATTTCGTGTAGGATATTCCTCTGCTCACTGACTCTAATTAACACTTCTTCATTTCTCACATAATCGGTCCAACTGATCTTCTCCATTCTTCTCCAACACCACATTTCGAAACTTTCCAGATGTTTCTGATCTACTGCCCTAAGTGTCCATGTTTCAGCCCCATACAGAGCTATGCTCCAAATGTAGCATTTCACTAGTTTCTTCCTCAAATTTAAGTCCAATTTGCTGGTAAAAAGATTCTTCTTCTTGCTAAATGCAGCTTTTGCCATGGCAATCCTGGATTTAATTTCACAAGTACACCTTCCATCATCTGTTAACAAGCTACCCAAATATTTAAAACATTTCACATTCTCCAGTTGTTTTTGGTCTATCTTTATTGTGACTGGGGTTGGTTGTCTCGAAATTTTCATTACTTTTGTTTTCTCCACATTCATTTCCATGCCATAGCACCTTCCAATTTCAATTAGTCTATCAATCATGCCCTGTAGCACAGTTTCTTCCTTAGCCATTAACACAAGGTCATCTGCATATTTCACAGTTTGAATAATTTGCCCTCCTACTTTGAAGTCTCTGAGCCCATCCAGAGCTTCCTTGGTTAGGCATTCGCTGTACAAGTTGAACAGAATTGGTGATAAACAGCATCCTTGTCGAACTCCTCTTCCAATCTGCACACTTCCTGTCTCCCCTCTGTCCAGTCGTACTCTAACTTTCTGATCCATGTACAATTTGCTAATCAATCTTCTTTCACGCCAATCAATACCTGTTTGCTATCAATTGACCTGCTGAAAAGAATTGACTTTACCCCCATGCATGCTACATATCCCGCCCAAGTAACCTTCTGAAAAGAATCGACTTTACCCCCATGCATGCTACATATCCCGCCCATTAAATGGACAGTATTCGACCTTATGATGAAATGCTATGGGTCTCCTTCCCAATTTGTGGCGATGGCAATGGGCAGAACCAACACTTGCACCGTTTTACCCACATTTTACAGGTAAGGATGACATATTTGGAGAGAACCCATGTCTGCACCCAACGCTCGGGAAGTCATCATGCAATGTGCGTGCCCTCACATACTGCGACCTGCACAAGATTCATCGAGATGATCTCCTGGATGTGCTGGACTTGTACCCAGAGTTTTACCAGACCTTCTCGAGCAATCTGGAGATCACCTTCAACATGCGGGACGTAAGTGCCACGCATTAGGCAAAGTTACTGCATGACAAACTGCACCATTGCTCTAATAGCCTGCTGTTGGACATACGTAACTCCTTAATATGCATTTGTCCCTGATTCAGATATTTAGGGTCTGTGGAGTTCCACTACTCTTGTTTGTTCTGTGATGCTCTTGTTACTCGTGTCTTTATGGCACTAACTGATTACAGAAGGAGCAGGCAGGGGTGGATCCACGGGCTGCACGCCACCGCACAGGAGCCATTGCTTCACGCTCCAGCTCACAAGACAGGGACTCAGACGTTCGGAAGTATGCATATAGGCCCCCACGCCACCGGGGTCAGCGCTCTCTGTCCGCGGGCATGAATGGAGCCGCAAATGCAGGACTTATCAACAGCAGGGAGTCTAGTGATGATGGCAGTGACTAGTGAGTGGAATTCATGTCTGTGTTCTCGTGTATTGTTCTCACACTGGCTGTAGCTGCGCCTCTGGTTTTGTTCAGTAGCAGAGCTGTCACTGCCCTGACATTGGTAGGAAATTTTCGTTGTAACACCTTATAGTCTAGTGAATCACTACCAAGGTTCTGGAGGATCATACTCTTTCAGGGTAGATGAGTTACTTTCCTACCCTGAAGATGGAGTTGGCACTTCCTCTAAAACATCAGTATTGACCAACCAGACTACATGGCATCACACACTAGAAATGTTTTAAGTAACCACCATGAGATCCTCAGATTTTGCAAGAGAGATCTCAGTTTTCAAAACATAGAACACAGATGTTTTAAGAGATATCCTGAGCTGTTAAATTTCTTAATACACGAATGGGTAGTAAGGTACATCAAGTGTAACAAGACTGGTATTAGCCACTGCTGGCCATCATCAGAACAAACAACCAACACTGCAAAGAAATATTTTATATTTATATTGAACATAGGTTGTCATAAATGGATTTCTGCTGTTAGAAACTGAGACTAGATGAAAATATTGTAATTAAAACATTTTAAGTAAAAAAGTAAAAGGTAAAGCTATCCCTGTAACAGGCCATGAAGGCCCATAAGGTTGTGAGAAGCTGAGGGTCCCACATCATCTAGACAGTCGGCTCAAAGATGGCAGTAAGGTTGTCAGCCTTACACGCTGGTCGCACCTTATTCCGCAGGAAAATTATTTAATTAATTCCTCGTACTCATTTCAGTTAGAGGCTGAGTCGACCCCATGGCCATAGTGCAGCCAGGAGGATTAGATCAATTGAAAAAAATCCAATAACCTCATCAGGACTTGAACCCGCGACCTTCCAGCTTGTAGCATAGTGCCTCAACCAGCTACGCTACCGCATGCCCCCAATTAAAATATGTTATGTTTGTTAATAACAAGTAGTCAGTAATAGAATTAATTATAAGTCTTGTTGTGTAAACACATGAGCATAATGATGGTCCTGTTCTTCTGCTGGTATGGAGAATATCTTGTGTAGTTGGCTGTATGCTCATCTGTGCGAAGTTGTTGTGTGTATTCTGGCAAAGTACGTCGCAGTCAGCTAACAGTATCTGCCGTTGTGGACATGTAGTTCTCTGCAGTGTTGGCTGCTCCTTCTCATGGCCAGCAGTGGCTGAAACTTACATATGCACTCTTCTCCATTCTCATACTAATTTTGTTGCACTTGAGGGCCCATGCAGACTCCAAAGCTCCCAAACTGTAGCTATGGCAGAGCAGTGAGAAGACAGGGATGTGACATGCCTGAAAGCTACTGATCTCTGATAGCCGCATGAGGGGCCGTGAACAGGGAGAGCTGATGTCTTTAGGTTTATATTTTCATTTATATTTATAGAAGGAGAGGTGAACAGATTGTTCATCTGAGGTCTGAGCACAGTATCAACGACTTTCTCCTAGTATTAATTGTGGTAAGGGAAAGGTAAAGTTGCCCCAGTGCTTAATTAGTTAAGCGCCATGCCATGAAGACATTCTTACCAGAATGTTAGGTGGGCTGTACAAAAATAAATTATGTCATGTTGTCCAGTGCCACAGCAACTGTTATACAGAATCATGTTCACTTTAGCCAGTTGGTGTTGTGTACGCAGTGAGAAGTCTGGTCACGGCATCCTTGAATTCTCAACAGACAAGGCAGGTCAGGATGTGACACCTCTCAACTTGGAATTTGGTGAGGAGGACAAACAGCAGCACAAGTCAAGCAGTGGAGCTCTCAATTCCATCACAGGTATGTTCTGCACTGCACTGCATGGCGCAGTCATGTGGCATGTGTCCGCGCTACTCTCTGAAGCAAGAGGAAAACATTGCATTCATTGTTATTACTGAAAGCAGTTAGCGACACTTACACGGGGATATGGTCTTGTAACTCATATTTTAAATGTACGTACAGGTGTGCTGTTTGTATGAGATCAGTTCTGCTTCTTAGCTCTTCAGTTGAGCTTACGCTTTACATCTGAAAACTTAAATTTCATGTGCTGTGTTTGTTCTTATGTTGCGTGGATCAGAATTGCCACCAAAATACATGTAAAATGCACACAGATACTGTTGACTTAGTGACACATATATCTATACATACCAAAATGTATATTTAATTGTGAAGGGTAAAAGTGTTCCATGTTATCTTTGCAGTATTTTCAGCCAGGAATACAGTGTGGGTAAATTTCACATGGCTCAAGTGTTATTTGTTACTGTTGTAATGTTGTTAGCCATTGAATCAGTTTATAGTGAGTCTGTAGTCTGTGGGAGCTAACAAGAACATTTCAAAGTGATGTAGCAGTAGCACTGAGAAATCTGAATGATGGAATTAGATAACCTAGTCCATAGAAATAATTTGTTATCTGCAATGTTAAATTCAGCTGATCGACATAGTTGTGGAGGTGATACCTGCCATATGATTAGTGGTGATATTAGTTGTAATTTTTTTTTTTAATATCACTTCAGTCCTGTTCTTTTAAATGTCTTGGTTGGCCTACCATTATCACTAGTGCTTTGTGACTGGTTTTATTTTTAGAGCTAATTCATAAATGCATCTAGGTGTCAGACATTAGAAATTTAGTAGATTTGAAATAATCTGACATGCAGTATGTTTAAACTGTGGTTTTCAAGCTCAAATTCTTACATTATAAGTGACACTATATTGCATTTGAAATACCAGACCAGAACACATGTTGCTTCGATAGTCAGACTTGGTGGATAATGTGTTGATACTGGCCTGCAGCAGTGTGCTGCAGTTCATCTTGCATGTGTACTCAGGTTTGTAATCAGTGATGTGGTTCTGAGGCATTTTCAAGTAGGCGGTTTGTTCCTTACCCAAACTTACCCATAAGCAGTTGATCTGGATACAGAAAGTCACATATACTATTCATTTGTTTGCATCTTTTGTTCACATTCTGCCCCACAGTGTTCTTGTATCACCAGATGATAATCCTCTGTCATCTAGCGACTAGTTACTATAGCTTGACAACACATGAAGCTTGTGTCACAGATTCTTGTACCTCCTTGGCCCATCTAGGGCTCTCGTTGCATATCAGCACAGCCTTTTTGTTGGTGGGCTATTATGCAGTAGTCTCTGTGTGTTCATTTCCTTTTCTGCCTGGAACAGTAGAGTCACATGTGGAATGTGTAGATTTGTAAGCTGATCAGATGTGTGTAGATGCTGAATTAGCGTTTATATTCATTGATATCAATGCCATCAGTAAAATAATCAGCTTGGCTTCAATTAACAGCATGTCTTGAGATCTCTGACTGATGACTGCCTGGCAAATTGCAACATTTGTGCTGTTGTCACTGAAACCCTGACCCACTGATGGGGCTGGCTTAGCAGTAACACTCATGACTCATATTAGGGAGGTATTTGGTTCCAGTTTTGGCCAGGACACCAGCTGGCCTGACTAACGTCTTTCATGGTTTTTTACAGTCCCTCCATAGAAATACCTTCTTAGGCCACATCCATTTCATTCCAGACTTTCCAATTCATCATTCATCTCTTATCTTACCATTTGATGCTGAATAATCTGGTTATTGTCAGCATTGTAAAGTAACCCCCCCACATGCACACACACACACACACACATTCTCACTTATCAGTGGACTTTAGATTTTCAATTCTGGTCAACACCAAATTAGACCTGTCCAAGAAATTTCAAACCCATGAAGTTCTATTGATGCAGTAGAAATTGTTTGGATCTTTCTTCAACAGGTCAGCTAGAAACATTCAGTATAGCTCCCTCGAAAGAAAAGAAATTGACACCTTGTTGCTTTTATAAATATTTTAATTTTACGTTCAACACAGTGGGCCATTCTTTTCCAATCTGATTAATTTCATGTGCGCTAGAAGTTTTTCAGAATTCCTCTCTCAGTAAATGCTCAGGGTCAGGACCTTCTGATCTTACAAAAATCAGTATGTCTTGATATTTCAACCCAGCAAATTGGCTCTGACTTGTATTTATGCACTGCCTGATTTGAAATTTCAGCTGGGGCACTGATCAATCAATCAATTTATTTGTTCCAAGAATCCATATTTGGTGATACAAGTCAGTAACTACATATTGTACAAAACTTGAACCTACAGATTTCACACACATCAATCATACAATACACCATCCCACCTGCAGCAATTCAATATCCAAAAGAAACCCTGCATCCAAAGATTTTTTATAGATTAAGTGAGGACAAGATATTTGTCATAACATAAAACCATAACAAACTCACTTAAGATTTAAAGGGACATACATTCATCAACAGAATAAATTGAACGTTTCAACAGAAACGAATTTAAGTCCATCTTAAAAGAGTTTAATTTTTCCTTAATTTTATCTGTTCAGGGACCTTATTATACAAGATGATTCCCATATTTATCACACTTTTTTTAAAAAAAGAATTGTATTGCAAAGATTTACATGTAAATTTAGACTGAGGTTTCTTGTGGTTTTCCTTAGTGCCTCAGGGCACATGCCGGGAGTAGTACTTGGTCCTCTTCCTTTCCAATTCATTGTTCACTGTCAGCTATTCATCCAAGGCTGCATAATCTGAGCTACTGACAGTGACATTAAGTATACCACAGATCAGTGAGTTAATAAGAGATCATGATCTGTCACATTTCAGTCCAACTGTTTGTGTCTTGACAGAGTATTAGCAGATCTGGAATACGCAGTTCATCAGTCTCTTAACACACAGTTGAAACATAACAAGACATATGACAATGTTTTTGGAGAAAAATAGCCACAGTTGTAGATAACAGTTTCAAAGTAGTTTTTTAAAGAATACAAGTAGACTTTGGAATCTGTTGTTATGTTTACTTTTCCATTGTCAACTGTATAAAGAACTGTGATGTTTTGAATATACAGAAACCTGTGTGAAACATCAGTTGAAATGCACCATCACCTTTGAAGGCTTCTGGGTTTAACAGTTTTTAACAAACTGTAATTCACTGTGATTTGAAATTGTGCCTACCTCCTGGAATGACTGTGAAATCATGATAAATTTATGTCCTGAGTGTTTGATGAGGTGTCAGTTAACAGTGTTGACATTTAGAATTTCAGAGTCTATTTAGTTGAATGGAGCCAAGTGTTGAGATCATGTGAATACTTTGCACGTTGCATAATTCTGTGGGCTGGGTTCCACCCAAGAGCATTGTGGATTTACTGACTGATGTAGCACATGACAGCCACTGACATCTTTATTTCTATAAATATCTGTAGATTTGAACCATGTTTGTTTGTATATGTTGTGTTTGTTCGCAGCAGGCATGAATTATTGAAATCCTTGTGGTGATTATGTGCAAATCCATTTGTCATGCCCTCTGTTTCTGAAGACAGTTATACATACATAAACCATACATAAATGAAATTGACTGAGCAGGGTCAAGTTAGTGCATGAGTCAGGATAGCTCAGTTGGTATAGCAATGGGCTATGGACAGACTGGACAGCCCTGGTTCAATTCCTGGTGGGGGCAAGAGAGTTTTATTTTCTCCACAACATCCATATTGGCTCTGGGGCCAACCCAGCCTCCTATCCAATGGATACTGGGGGTATTTCCTTGGGGGTAAAGCGGCCAGGGCGTGAAGCTGACTGCTCACCTCCATCATGAGCCAAGGTCAAGAATGGTCGAGCTATACCTCTGTCCCCCGTATGTCTACATGGCCTGGTGCTTAGTTATTTAAGTATAGGGACAACTTTACCTATACCTTTCACAAGGGTCACTCCAAAAGTAATGCACACCATTTTTTTAAATTCAGTTTTTATTCTAGACCTTTACTACTTATACAGTATGTTGATACATCATTTAGGAACAAATTATCGCTTCTCCACATTATCTCCATCCCTTTCAACTGCCTTACACCACCTTGGAACTAGGGCCTGTATGCCAGCATGGTACAATTCTGGACCAGCATCTGAGCCACCCTTTAGTTGCCGTAATGAGGGCATCATCATCTTCAAATCTTGTTCCACGAAGGGATTCCCTCAGTTACCGTGCCACATCAGGGCCATAAGGAGGGTGTGGCAGTGTTGTCCATCCGAGTTTTGTGATCTCATCCTTGCTTTTCTGACCGACATGTTGTCGGGCGTTGTCGCACAACAGCAAAACATCCTGTTTCTGCCAATGCGGTCGAGCATGACTCAGTCGAGCTTCAAGTTTCTTTAGGGTTGCCACGTATATGTCAGAATTATTGGTAGTTCCTTATGGCATGATGACCACAAGCAAAAGCCCTTCTGAATCAAAAAAGACCGTAGCCGTAACTTTTCCTGCCAAAGGCATAGATTTGAATTTCTTTTTCTTGGGTCAGTTCGAATGATGCTATTCCATTGATTGCTGCTTTGTTTATGGTTCAAAATGGCACATCCATGTTTCATCTCCCATCACAATTCTCACAAGAAATACATCTCCACCATTCTCATACTGTGCCAAGAGTTCACAGTATTTTTGGTTTCGTTGTGGGCATCTGTCAACATCCTCGGAACCCACCTTGCAGAAACTTTTTCAACACCATCTGTTTCAGTATTCTGCACACACTTGCTTCCCCAATTCCCAGGTGGACTGACATTTCTTTCACAGCCACACGTCTGTCCTCCAAAACCATATCATTAACAGTCTGCACATTGTCAGGTGTTTGTGCAGTGTGCGGTCTGCCGGTATGAGGACGGTCCCAAATATTGGTGTGCCCACTTTCACCAGATAATCTGCATGGCCACTGACTAACTGAACTGCATTCGACAGTGCCATCTCCATGCACACATTTCAATCTCTTGTGAATGTTCGCCCCCTGTCTCATTCTCACAACACAAGAACTCGTATAACCGCACGTTGCTCTTGCTGAACATCAAATGCAGCAGCCATTTTGAAGGAGTGCTACGACAGTGCTACGCGTGGGATCGGGTTGAATTAAATTTGAATACAAGTTGGAAGGATCCTTCTGTGCACCCTACAAAAAGCAATAATCTAGAATAAAAACTGAATTTTTAAAAAAAATGTGGTGCATTACTTTTGGAGTGACCTGCATATCATGTTAGTGCTTTGTGCTTTGTGGTGTCATGACTCAGCTTGTTGGTTACCAAATTCTCACCATGGGAATCCAAATTCAGTGTGAGTGAAATACACTGTGGGATTTGTGGTGAACAGAGTGATAATGGGGCAGGTTTTTCTCCAAGTACTTTGGTTTCCCCTGCCAATTATCATTCCACCCATGTTTCACCATCATCTACCATCAGAGTCTGGTACAGTAGGCCCATTTGAGGCCACAGTAGCACCCCACTCCCCCAGCTGGTGCAGTGGCCCTCGTGCTGGCAAATGCTCTCTTAAGAACTGGAGCCCTGCCTTTGTGGAAACAAAGACTGAGTATGCATTGGATATGCAGGCATGTTGTCGCACCTGAAACGGAGCCTCAGTGATCTCCGTGGCTTGCACAGATCAGCATCAACAGCCACCGTGACCCAGAGACACCATCAGCATGACAGCACGACCGGTAGGTGACTTGCATACTCACTCTGTGCACTGCGAGATGGCAGCACTGTGACGTTTCAATTCCCATGTTGTATCGTGTTGGTAAACTTGCACTGGGATGTAACTTAATATCACAATATAATGAAGACAATGCTGCGCAGTACAGTGAAATTCAGCCAGCATTTCAGAGGAACTTGTCTCCATCTTCATGGTCAAAGAATGAACCAAGCAGGAAACAAATGTGAAGCAGATAGCAAGCAGAGCTCTGCATGCTTGGCCTATTCTTTGATCCTGAAGATGGAGGTGATATGTTCCTCCGAAACATTGGTTGACTTTCAGCAAAATGCACAGAAGACAGAACTTTTCATAACCACTACTGTGAGAACCTGAAACCCTACATTACTATATATTGTTGTTACCTTCTCTCTTGTGTGGGACAAACTGATTTATGCCACATCTTCCATTTCTCATGTCACTCTGTATACAGTGTTATCTTATTTATAAGGAAAACCGTTGTTACTGCACAATTGCCCAATCAAATGAATGAACTGGTGCTGCCATCTCATCCCACAGTTCACTAATATTCTATATATCGCTGTATTATATGAAGTAGTTTTCACTTTACATGACAGAATGCAGTACTGCAGCATGGTGCATGTATGTCATCTGTGACGTTAGTTTAAATAACCTGATGTGACTATGCTCTTGACATTATCTGCTCATAACATCATGCTTTAAAACAGAGAAATGAAATTACAGTTGTTACACTGTATTTACACAATTTGATTTATCATCTGTTTTAAGCTAAATCTAATGGCTGCGCCATGTAAGAGGCATTTCGGTTCACACTGCTTAAACACTGAAATCGTGGGTTCTAAACTCCCTGCAGACTGATGTGCGTTCTTATGTAGCTACATGCCTCAAAGTAGCCCAAGTATAGCTGTACTGTAACATACAAATGACTGCAGGGACTAGACTTAGAAGAGTAAGTTACGTAGGATTTGAGGTGCTCACAGCAGTGGTTATGAAGAGTTCTGTCTCCTGGGATATAATGATGGGTAGCCCATTGAAAGTCAACCGATGTTTCAGAGGGACGTATTGCCTCCATCTTCAGGATCAAATAAGCAGAGTAAGACTCACTCACTTGACACCTCTCCTTTACACATTGGTTCCCTTTCCTAACACACCCTTATGTTTTCCTAGACCAGCAAGATACGCACCTTTTCAGGGGTCTCCTGTTCGTTCACTTGGTCATGTGACAGCCCAGTAGTTTCATGAGGTCTACTCTTCCATTTCCCTCCGGCTTCCTGTGTAATCCAAAGTTTCTGGCCAGCCGATTAGTTAGTTATTGGAGAGGGTGGGTTTCCCCATGCACTGAGAACTGTATTGGTCCATTGTGCTTCCCTCTATGATTTCTACCAGTCTCTATATCCTACCGGTACTGGTGCTTACCATCAGTCCCACCCAGCCAGCGAGACCGGCTCTACTATCTGAGAGGTATCTATAATGCTTCCCCCATATACCAGAGGTATTAGAGACTGCTGTTGGGCGGGAAACGTCCGTTAATTTGGCTCAGTGACATCCTTTGGAGATATGAGGTTCTTTTACGTGCCGTAAAGCTACGACATGGGACCCACGGCTTAAAGTCCCGCCCGGAGGACTTGTTCCCTGAATTTTTCTGCCCTTAAGAATTTGACGACCTCTGCCGGGTATTTGAACCCGCGTACTACGAGTCATGGGGTGTGGCCAGCCGATTACTCCGTTTGCCACCTGCTTTCATGTTGGTACCTTGCTTGGCAAATCCAACTTTGAAGATGCATGTGATGTGTTCCTCGAAAACGTCAGTTGACTTTCCATGGACTACACGGCATTATATCACAGAAGATAGTACTGTTCAAAAGTAAATTAATTAAATGTTTATGTGGAATTAGTCATTTCAATTCAAGTCATGTCAAAGAGAATGGAAAGCAGGGCATGTGTTGCAGGAGACGAGCAGAAGTTCAGACTTCAATAAATGTTGCCTGCTATACCACAGCATATGTCAGAGAGACACAAGATATCTGATCTGTATGGAGTAGATGCAATTCCAGGAATGTTACAGCTCATGAATTCTTGAATTCGCTTTACTTCAATCTTATAAGCTTCTGACAATATTTATTATCAGTTGCTGTATGTAATATAACTACCATAACATGTTGCTGCACTCATACTAGGCACTGAAGCTCACATTTTCCTCCAACATCTATTGGATTCATTTGCAGCAACTGACTGTCAGTTTCCTTGCTGTGGGGACTCAGTACTTGACAGCTACCAACAGTATAGACAGCAAGGCATTAATCAGGGATTCTGTCAATTCATCAAGTTCATTATTGTGTTTTATAAGAGCGTACAGCTGGTGAAAATAGGTTGTGAAATGGGTAATCAATAATTTCATATTTCTCCATCTGCAGATACCATTGCAGGTAGATTGACAGCTACAGAACTCTCTGTCAGCAGGTATATGCATATATCTCTGTCAGTTGGTTGACAGCCAACATATTCTTCTGTCAGTGGGCTTATGGGCTGAAAGCTTCCTGTAGTTAGTTTTCTGAGGATGCATATATTTTCGCAACTGTTTTCATACACCGAGTTTCAGTAAGCAAATTTAAGATACAGATTTCAGTTTGTATGCTTACAGTGTTTACCAGTATCGGTTAGTTGGTCAGCAAGTTACTTGCATGCAAATTGCGTAACCGATTGTTAGTAGGATAACACATTATGAAATTTCTTACCACAAATACTGAAATACCTGTCAGTATGCCTATGACCTGAGTCCTAGTAAATCTGTATGCTCTTAGAGAACCTCATCCAGTAGGACAATATTTTACTGTAGGATCACACTGTAAAATCTATTTCAGAAAGACTTACTTGTGTCTGACAGTTGTATGATCCCATGACAGTAGCTGCAAACTAATGCACTTAAATGCTGGAAAAACAGTAAAACATTCCACATCACTGTGCCTGTGTGCAGTAGATCTGTAAGCCACAGAATGCTTGTACTGACCAATGCTTGGCTTGCAATGCACCATTTGTAGGTGGGTTCTCCAATACTGTGGTGGCTCTGAGAAGTGGAGCCACTGGTGGGTCCCCTGCGGTGACGGTGCACTGCTACACCCAAGACAGCCAGCCACTGCTGGAGCAACACAGCCCCCGTATGTATCAGTGTGTGGTTTTTGTGGGGTTGGATCCTCTGTCTGTGTTTGTGGCATGATCTATGGTTGATATATTGTTTATTTGAAAAATGTCTCACAATTTGAGATAGAATCACTAGGTCTCACTGCATATATGCAGACCTCATCACACTGAGGGAACATGTTTCCCTCTGGTGACGTATGGCTTGGTCAGCTGTACATATTAATGCTTTATTTACTGGTGCATAATAAAAGTTGCTGTTTTGAAGACACTGAAGATTCTTGTTCTGGTATTCTTGGTTATGACCGTGTGTAGTCTGGTAGACTAGCATCCACATTTCAGAAGGACATACTGATGCAGGCTACACAGTGTGTAATCCAGGTGACCAGAAGACGAACACCCTACTTACTGACATACTGGACATCCTGTAGCACTCTGGAAGTTACAACATTTATTTCCATTGTGCAATATTTCTCATTAATGGACCTACAGGACTTGCTGCAATGTTGGTACTGCTTATATTAGTGACACTATTTTAACATCATAGAATATGCTGATGTCACATCTTTATTTATCAGTGGAATTAATACTTTCATGTTTGATTCAGAGGTAAGCACTGGGAATATTAACATCCAACTCCATGGCTTTTGGTTGGATGGAACAGTGGAAGCACTGCAGATACTGTATGCTCTACTCGTACTTGATGAACGTGGTGTAGGACCACCTTTTGCCTTCAGTGCAGCTGCAATCCTTACAGTGGACTCATACAAGTTTTGAATTTTATACCATTCTTCATGAAGAACATCTTCAAGTTTCTTCAGAAATGTTGGAGGTGGGAATTTGTTCCCCACTCATCTCCAAAACTGACCAGGGTGGTTCGATGATGTTCAAATGTGGTGACTGTGCTGGCCAGGGAAGATGCTGAAGTTCACCTTCATGCTCTTCAAATGATGACTGAACGCTTCCAGCTGTATGAAGGGGGATATTGTCATTTTGGAAAACTGCATTGTTTGGAAATGTCTGGATCATGGGATGCATCTGATTACCCAATCTGTCCACATGCTCTCTTGCAGTAATTTGTCCATGAAGTTAATAATGGGACAAACAGAATACTGTACCATGATATTGCTGCCCAAACCATCACAGAACCTCCCCGTGTTTCACTGTTGTGACCAAGCATTCCAGATTGTAGTCTTCCTTGGTTGTTCTCCAAACATAGTGGTATGAAGGATGACTCATCTGACCATATCACGCATTTCCAGTTGTCTGATATCCAGGTTTCGGTGTTATAACAACACCATTTACGGATCTGAGCATTACTTTCAGTAATCAGAGGTTTAGCAATTGCAGCCCTACCCTGGATGTCGGAGACTCATGTTAGACAGCTTTTGTGGAAACAGGGCCTTCAAGATGGAATATTCAGTTCTGCTGCAGTAGTTATATGATTTTTCTAAACAGTCCTTCTCAATGTACGATGACCTGATTCTGTTAATGCTGATTTTCGTCCTTTGTTCCTCTTCTCTGATGCTGTCTTCCCATGATTCATGTAAGCTGATATGACCTTAGAAACTCTCATTCTCGAGACACCTAATTAATAATGTGTTAGCTTTTGTCACAGATGCTCCAGGTAAATGCGCACCAATGATCTGTCTTCTTTCATAATCAGACAAGTCTCCAATTTGCCGATTCTTTAACATGAACTGTCACTAAGCATAATTACTTATGCATTGACACATGCATTGTGGAATGTAAACAAATGGCAAAAGAATATTCAAAGTTGCCAACAGAAGTTCTTTCAGTGTAGCCAACTCAAATTATATTCCTCAATTTTTTCAGTGTTTCCATTATTTTGTATGCCCCTCGTATTTCTTCGGGATTATTCTAGCTTTAATGTTCTTTCGAACCAACGCTGATTTTGCACTGAAATTGTAACATATGCAGAGTCTGCAATAGGCGCTTATCCAGTTGCTGTGATGTATGGAACTGAACATTTTGGAAACTAATATGCACACGTGATCGGTGTGAGAAATGCTCGTCATCTATATAAGTACACCTGAAGTCACTGATCATTCTAATGTCTGTTGACAGCATCGGGAGTGGGCTTGTCAACGCCACATCTGCGCCGCCACCAATCTTCCGTCCCTGTGCAAGAAGACAACCTACAGGCGCCCCCACGGCCACAACCCCCTCACTCTGCTCTAAGCCATGCTACAGGCTCATCCTACTATGCCACCCCTTCACCTCCCATACATTCCAGTGCCCCAATGCATTCTCAACCCCCGCTCACACAGACTTCTGACAGCTGGCACCCCTCAGTATTACCACCCACAATGGATCAACCCCCAGCACCCCCACGTCAATGGGGGAATTCCAGGAGGGACTTCGATGTGTACGACAGGATAGAGCAGCTGGGCAGGTGAGTGGGTCAACATGACTTACTCTGTCACTCTGCAGATACAGAAACAAAATCCAGTGACTTATTGCTACAGGCTTTGGCCACCAAGGTTTCTGGACTTCACACGATCTGTTAGCATACCTTGATATTTTCCTGTCTTGGTAATATTTGGTATTCCTTGAGTTGACTTGTCAGATTTCACTTATTAGACAGTGTGTGTACTTTATATATGTGGTAAGGGTGTTCTGTGGTATTGGATTCTGAAAGGTTCTGACAATTGTGTATAACAAAGAGTTACTGAGTGTTTGGACTTTTTCCATTGTCTGGTATTCTAGAAAATAGAAAACATGATGTTTTGGAAACTGGTTCTGTTTCCATCCTCAGGTGAGGGTGGAAGACACCTACTCTGCTGGGCCCCTTAGAAAGAGCTACTCTCAATCACTGGACAACCCCTGTCAGATTTACACAGCAACATCTTCATGGATTATTTTGAGAAATTGCCTCTTGACTCGGCACAGCATAAACATGCGTGTGGCTGTGGCACATTGACACATTTGTGGCCTGGCCTCATAGTCCATTGCGTTTACAGGATTTCTTCAGGCACCCCAGTAGTTTAAGGCCGTCCATCCCATTCACCATGGAAGTAGAGTTAGACAGTGTGATTGCCTTGATGTTCTGCTCATCATGGAAGAGACGACACTAGCCACACACCCACACACACTGGCCGACACGTCAACTTCAACTCCAACCATCTGCCACATGTGAGAAAAAGTTTGGCTCAGAGTCTGCACAACAGAGCTTCCACCAAATGCCAAGAATGACAAGACCTGGTTAAAGAAATCAGCAGCTGGAGAAGTGATCTGCAACTCAGTGCTTATCCCCAAGGTTTCGCTGACTGTCATTAGCAGGGTAGCATTCATCTGAATAAAGAGCAAAAGCCCCTGGGCTCTGTGTATCCCACATGTGAAGGGTGTTTCATAGAAGTTTTTTGTGAATTTGCTATGTGGGATTTAGCATTATTTACATACGTATACTGCCTGTGTTTAAGGTCTGGCACTGCTAACACCAAAGCCTGCCACTGTGCACAGTACTGAGCCTGACTCTGGCTATAAGTAAGTCTCAGAAACGGTTGAGTAGCAGATGACTGTCAGCTTGGTCAAGCCATTATTGTGAAAGTAGCAGGAAAGCTTACAGAATGGCAGAGTAATCTCGTTCCATCCCCAGAATTATACAGCAGTTCTTGTGAGGTGAAGTGCATCTCTTACTGTGTGTTGCAGACAGTTGCAGTCTCTAGAGCATTCTGTTGCCAGCGACATGAGGCTGATCCTTACCATCCTGCAGCAGCAGCAGCATGCAGTCCACAGCTCAGAGTCATCTGGATCCTCAATGATGCCTGACTACAGAGAGGTGCGTTCAGAAACACCTCTACCATTAGTCACTCCCTTCATTTCACTAAGTGAGTCACTGAGACATGTTATGCTAAGTGCATTTTTATGGAATTCGGTATTTGGGTCTACACCAAGAAAATTTATTTTTCCCATTCATGTCAGCTGCAATTCCTCATGAATGTAACGAAGAAATTGAAGTTATCAAATTTTCTGGAAAGAGTTGCTAATTGTATGAAATGCCGGCTCTCATTTGTTTAATGGAGTTGTGCACAGCTACCAACTCACAAATCATGAAACTGAATTCAGACAAAAGTTTAAACTAATCTAATTTGCGTAACGTCATTATCTCCCCCCAAATGTAATACTTACACTGCCTTGACTCCATCTGCTGAACCTCATTTGGGAAAACAGGGCAGATGGCATGAAGAGTATTTCTGTTGCACGTTGAACCACACACCCCTGCCTTGTTTCTTTCAGAGTAGGGAATGTATGTATTTGCCATCACACATAACATTGTATGCAGTTTATACAAAGTATGTACAGTGTCTGAATACTTAAGTAACATGTTTGGACCGTAAAGGTTGTAATCAGGTTGCGATATATGCATTCTAACGGAACTGCTGTTAAGTATTTAAGTTGTTAATGTTGCCAAATATACTGATAAGTTTTATGATTGGTCCCAATTTTAAAACTTAGAACATATGATTCATCATCAGTACTCTGTCAAGACGACAGGTCCACAGTCTCTTCCAAAACAATTCCTCCATTTAATGCGATCTAGAGCTTTCTCCTTCAAGTGACAGTATCCTCTTCTGTCCCCAAGGTCATCCAGCATCTTCTTACGTCTTCTTCCTCGTCTTCTTGTCACTTCTGTCCGCCCCTCAATCTTTCCTTCGATAACTTCTTTTAGAAGGCAGTTTCTGCGTAAAACATGACCAATGCAATTAGCCTTCCGTTTTCTTATTTCGTGTAGGATATTCCTCTGCTCGCTGACTCTAATTAATACTTCTTCATTTCTCACATAATCGGTCCAACTGATCTTCTCCGTCCTTCTCCAATACCACATTTCGAAACTTTCCAGATGTTTCTGATCTACTGCCCTAAGTGTCCATATTTCAGCCCCATACAAAGCGATGCTCCAAAGGTAGCATTTCACTAGTTTCTTCCTCAAATTTAAGTCCAATTTGCTGGTAAAAAGATTCTTCTTCTTGCTAAATGCAGCTTTTGCCATGGCAATCCTGGATTTAATTTCACTAGTACACCTTCCATCATCTGTTAACAAGCTACCCAAATATTTAAAACATTTCACATTCTCCAGTTGTTTTTGGTCTATCTTTATTGTGACTGGGGTTGGTTGTCTCGAAATTTTCATTACTTTTGTTTTTTCCACATTCATTTCCATGCCATAGCACCTTCCAATTTCAATTAGTCTATCAATCATGCCCTGTAGCACAGTTTCTTCCTTAGCCATTAACACAAGGTCATCTGCATATTTCACAGTTTGAATAATTTGCCCTCCTACTTTGAAGTCACCGAGCCCATCCAGAGCTTCCTTGGTAAGGCATTCGCTGTACAAGTTGAACAGAATTGGTGATAAACAGCATCCTTGTCGAACTCCTCTTCCAATCTGCACACTTCCTGTCTCCCCCCTGTCCAGTCGTACTCTAACTTTCTGATCCATGTACAATTTGCTAATCAATCTTCTTTCATGCCAATCGATACCTGTTTCTTTCAGGATCTGCATTAATTTGGTCCAGTTTACCCGGTCAAATGCCTTCTGCCAGTCTATGAAGCAAACACACAGTTCTTCATCTATCTCCAAAGTTCGTTCCGCTATAATTCTCATCATCCCAATTGCATCCCTGGTTCCTTTTCCTCTTCTAAATCCAAACTGATCTTCTCCAAGTACATCCTCTATTTTCCTTTCAATTCTTCTTTTAAGTATCTTTGCTATTATCTTTGCTGTATGTGCAATAAGACTTATTGTGCGATGGTCGCTGCATTTTGTAGCTTTTGTCTTTTTCTTTAAGGCAATCATTGTAACTTCTGTAAAGTCCTTGGGCCACTCTCCACTTTCATATATGGTGTTCATTAGTTTTGTCAGTGTTTTCAAACCACCTTCTCCCAGTAACTTGAGCACATCTCCAGGTACATCATCATCTCCTGTAGCCTTTCCCTTCCTCATTTCCTTGATAGCTTTTTCCACCTCACTTTGTAAAATATATGGTCCTTTCTCGTCTGTATCTACTTCTTCTTCCGGTTCAACTTCTAAGGTTTCTGGCCGATTAGGTCGATCATATAGTTCTGAAATATAATTTTCCCAAATTTTCAGCACTTGCCTCTGATCTACTATTCTATTCCCCTGGGAGTCTTCGATGCCAACATTTTGAATCCCATGATTCTCTTTCCATCCTAGTTCTTTTGTCTTCATGTACATCAAATCATAACGGCCTGTTCTTTGAAATTCCATAATCTCATTACATATCTTCTCAAGATATTCCTTTTTGGCCCTGTCCGTGGCTCTTTTCAATTCATTCCTCAGTCTCCTGTATTTTCTCCTGCCTTCTTAATTGTTGACAATCTTCCATTTCCTTCGCTCCTCCATTTTACTCATCATCTCCTGTGTAACCCATGGTTTTCTTGCTATCTTCTCAACTTTACCTACCAAATCACTGATAGTATCTAACATGCATTCTTTTATATCGTTCCACTGCGCTTCAGCATTTCCGCTTTCACCTTCAATTGCACCGAGTTTCTCTTCTAGAGTCTCTTGCACGCTTTGTCTTTGAGCATATAACTTCTCCAAATCCCATCTGGGTCTGCGCTTTCGAAATCCTATAATTTTCTTCAACCTGGTTCGGAACTTGGCAACCAGCAAGTTGTGGTCAGAGTCAATGTCTGCCCCAGGAAGCGTCTTCACATCCTTCACACTGTTTCTGAATCGATGTTTCACAAGGATGTAGTCCAGCTGATGCCTCTTCCAATCCCCAGGTGCCTTCCATGTGTAAATTCTTCTCTTTGGCTTCTTGAACCAAGTGTTGGTAACAATCAATCCATTTCGTTCACAAAAGTCAATAAGCATTTGACCTCTGTGATTCCGTCTTCCTAGTCCATGTGATCCAACAATATTCTGATATGGTTCATCTCCAACAATGCTGTTCCAGTCTCCCAATATGATGCTGTTTGTGTCTCCTCTTCCATCTTCCTGAAGAATTTCTTCAATTGTGTCATACACTTTTTCCACTTCATCATCTTCATACTCTGATGTTGGCATGTACACTTGTATAATCAGTATATCTACCGGTTCCGCCTTTAACTTCAGAGCAATAATTCTGTCATTACAAGCAATCTTCTTAACAACACTCCTCACTACACTTTTATGCACCACTATTGCCACGTCTTTCAGCCCGTTCACCTCCGGAATAATACACCGTATAATCACCACTTCTTATTTCGCCTTGTCCTTTCCATCGCACTTCGCTGACACCTAGAACAGACACCTCATTCTTCTCCATTTCCGTTTTCAAATTCTCCAATTTCCCTGCTTGATTCAAGATCCTTACAGTCCATGTTCCAATCTTGTATCCATGATGTTTCTTCTGATCTTCGCACTTTTTCCTGTTGTAACACCTACATGACATTTCCTCTAGAAACACTCCCCCCCGGAGATCCGATTGGGGGAGTAGTTTACCTCCGGATTGTTTTGCCTCCAGAGGAAACATGTCACATACATGGTATCTCTGTTTTTGGAAAGAGACTATCCAGGAAAAGTGATAATATGGTAGTTTTTCCATTTGCTTTCCACATCGCAGTACAGCAGCCGTTCAAACCACTCTGGTCACGCCTGCTACTATACGAACTTGAACCATCTCGAGCATCATTTGCTCTGTGCTTCAAGTCGCTACTGATGACGCTGCTTCTGGCATCAGTTTTTGGTGTCTCTCTTCGTCTGATGCCTACCCTTTGACCTGTCCAGCAAGGGAGGCCCTGCCAGTAGCTACGCTACCGCTGGTATAGCTCTCAGGGTTCTTGGCATACTCAAACCCCCTCACCACGATAAGGTGGAGACACCGAGGAGGAAATATGTATATATTGTATATATAACATATAACATATGTATAAAATTACAAAATTATGGGATATCTTCCATTGCACATGTTGCTGTTTTACTAAGCAATTGACTCATCAATGTATTATTTCTGGAGCCATTCTGCCTGTGGCCTGCTCCTTGAGTAATGACTCACATCCATTTTTGTCAACATTTGGTTGGCTATTATATTGTGTGGGTGAAGGTGTTTTGTATGCTAAATTATAGAATAATAATTGTTAACACCATCCCGTGTGATTCAATATGTAGATATTTATTGCTTTACATGTTTCGATCAGCTGACCATTTCAGAAAGCATAAGATCAACATGTTCAGGAACTACTATTACAAAATTCATAATACATACTTAGAAGTTTTTATATAAAAGTTATTTACAATAATTTGAATTAAATCTTATTAGTATCCAATATCCAATTGAATTGAATTGATATGGTTTGTGTCTTTGTGCCTCTTCTGTTAAAATGGAATATTGGGGTGTTATTCGCAGTCCTCAGGGGTCCTGATAATGATGCCCCCTTTCTTTAGCTTGTTATGGTTGTGTATCGTTGTGTTGTCTGGAAATACCGAGACATCACAGCAATACAGAACCAAAGTAGTGTGACAGAGCAGAATGTATAGAGTTGAGGTGCATTCATGTTTTGCTGTCATACTATTGAAGCTGAGATTGTGTTGTGAATTTCCCTTTTATTCAGTGTTTTTGTTGTTAATTTAGGTTTCTGTTATTTTTGGCATATGTTGTTATGTGGTGGTGTTGCTAGAATGTCCAGCAAGAAAGTATTACAAAACAGCACATCTGTCTTTAAAAATTAGAGTGTAGCTCTTGGTGTTTTTTTGAGATTGTCAGTTTGAATCTAGCCAGTAGGCTGGCTGTTCTCATGACTGCATGGCTAATTATGCCCCCCTCCCCACTTCCTGCTTGCAGTCTTCCTCAGACTATGGTCAGAGGTCTAGGAGGTCATCCAGGGAGCACAGTTCCCATGTACAAAGGAGCTATAGCATCTCTCAGGACAGTCCGTCAAATTTCAGGTGGGTCAAATGATGTGAGAGGCCTTAAGAAAGTCCATGATCATAAAAACAGGTCAGTGACTTGGTTGATTGTTTTCATGCGTTTACACTGCCAACACATCCAACCAGATATGTAGTTAAATTAACTTAAACTTTGGTAGTGGTATTTCTGCGGTGCCCAGATATGATGTTGGTATCACTACAGCCTGGTTGCTAGGGCCTTCTTTAGTCTGCAGAAGTTTAAATTAAGAGTAAGGAAGACCTTATGACATGTTTGTTTCTTTACATTCCTCAGAAATACCAACAGAGCATGAATTTTATGTCACACACAAAGGTATATTGATTAAGAGATTGGGATTAAATGCACAAAGAATACATGATCAGAACCACAGTAAATGAATGGCAGCTGCTGATTATCATTCTGCCAGGTATCATTATTTCGTGTTGGCTTTGTTATGTTGTTAAGCCTATTTAAACATCATTCAAATGTTCCTGATGTCTGACCTTTGGGGGGGGGACTGTGAAACTGATAACTGTCTGGTGATTATATTGTATTGTATTTATTAACATTCATTAATTCATTCAGGTACATGGCCATTGATATAGAAATTGTCAGCAGATTACATTGATATTTACATAAGATTGTCTTAACATAAAATATATATAAGAAACTAATGCATATAACTAAAATACGAAGCTATAATTACTGGGATACCCCAAGGTCAAATTTATTATTCCTATCAAGATACTCTTCAACTGAATAGAAAGCGTTTTCTAGAAGAAACTTTCTCAATTTATGTTTAATTTTATTAATATCATGTGCAACTTGCTTGATATTGAGAGGTAGAGAGATAAATAAGGTAATACCGGAATAGTATACTCCTTTTTGAACTTCAGTTAGACTTACTCAAGGAACATGGAAGTCCAATTTTTGGCAGGTATATATTTTATTATTATTTATTTTATTATGAAAAAATCCATATGCTTTACAAGAAACATAAGAGTTGAAAAGATACATTTGGAATAAAGAGTTAAAATTCCAAGTTTACTAAACATTTTCCTACAGGAATCCCTTGCTTTGGCTTTCATGATAATTCTTACAATTCGTTTCTTGGCTATAAAAATAGATCTACTGTGTGGCGAATTGCCCCAAAACATGATACCACAATTTAACACTGAATGAGCATAGGAGAAGTAGATCTGTTTCAGGATTTTCAATTCTAATGCAGGTCTGAGGGAACGAACCATGTAGCCTAACGAATTTAATATTATATTTAAGCATCCTGTTGCACTCCATACGATAAATGATATGAACTCCGTCCCAAGTGCAAACAGTATATTATCAAGGACATATAATATATTGTTTGCACTTGGGATGGAGTTCATATCATTTATCGTAACGAATTTAACTTTGAATTTATATAGTCAATATGTTCTTTCCATATTAATGAAGATTCTATTATAATACCTAAAAATTTAATGGCGTTAGTAGAGTTAATTTTATAAGTATTGAATTCAGTGGTATCCGAAGTCCAATGACTAATATTTGGAAGGAACTGCATTCATTCATTCATTCATTCATTTATTTTTATTTGTTCACAAGATCTACATTTGGCGATATTGCCTCAGATATAGAACACGTCCATATAGTTTAAATGTCCATAAGGATAGTGTCATAATAAAATACAGAAAGTACAAATATACAAATGTAAGTTTAAAAACATCCAGAGAACCACGTTATAACACAAAACATCATATACATAACAATTCACCATCATAACAGTAATTATAAACACGCAAAACACATGATAATGCCACCTGTTTAACTTAAATTTCATCAGTACAATTTGAGTTATCTAAAATATCTTTGAGGACAAGGTCCCATAGTATACAAACAACTCATAGTACCAATAGATACAAAATAAAACATTTATTTTATTCACATTTCATTAAAATTGGTTCCAAATTCAGTTATATTGCAATTAAGATTTTAATCTTATATCATAAAAATATAATATAATGTTACATTTAATCCTTATAGTTAAAATATTTGTCCATGGTATAAAATGAGTGAAGAAATAAAAAATTTTTCAATACCAGTTTAAATTGTTCAGCATTTTGAGATATCTCCTTTATAGTGGCTGATAAGCCATTAAACACCTTTATTCCCACACAGTAGGCCCCCCTTCTGAAAAACTGTCAGTTGAGATAGTGGTTGATGTAAATCATGTTTTGCCCTAGTATTAACATTGTGAATGGCAGAGTTTGTTTCAAAATAATGTCTATTATTGATCACAAATAAAGAGAGTGAATAAATATATTGGGATTTTAGTGTTAATATTTTCGGTTCTCTGAAATGTTTCCTACATGACTCTCTACTTGTAATCCCTTTAATTATTCTTATGGCTTTCTTTTGTAATCTAAAAATTAAGTCACTATGACAAGTATTTCCCCAAAATATTATCCCATAGGTCATGATCGAATGAAAGTAAGCATAGTATACCATTCTTACTACTTCCTGGGACAGGAGAGGCTTTGTTATTCTTATTGCATAGCAGGCTGAGCTTAGCTTAGATACAGTTAAGTCTATATGAACCTTCCATATTATCGAGTACTAATCCGAGGAATTTAGTATTATACTTATTAGTTATTTTCTTATTTCCATTCATTATATTTAATTCAAGTAGTGTATTAGCCTTCGTTCCAAACTGCATGAATTGGGTCTTTTCCACACTTAAAGATAAAAGATTGGAAGTGTGGGAACATCACACATACTATCACGCTATTTCTACAGCGCTCACTATCCAGCTCACTTTTCACCATCACGCGCGCTAACCAATCACGTTGCAAGTCAAAGTCAGAGTCAGAGTCATGTTACAACTGACGGTCAGTCAGTCTGTCTGTCTTGGTGTCGAGCCCCAGCTGGGGCTCATGACCAGATATTTCTTTTGAATGAAAGTTACTGTCTTGTCTGTGTGGAGCGCCCTCTCTGACGAGAGGTCGGGTCTGTCATTTGTCAGTCAGTCTGTATTAATAAGTCCACTGTCTGTATTTACATATACACACTTATTCCTTACTTCAATGTACAATATATACAAGGCCTCTGTCAGTCCAGGCTAGGTACAGCAGATTATGCCCTTTTCTTTTTTCCTAGTATTATTAGCTACCACGGCAGTCTAGTCACTTGATCGGTCGTATGCCTGACCACCGCCAAGTTAAAGCCTCTTATACTTTCTGTGGCGGGCTTCGCCTTGTCCGATGTTGCGAACATTCTCATTATCATGATTTTGTATGACTTCTGCTTGTTGCATGCATAATTTTGTTATAAAGTTATATACATACGGGATTTTCAATGCCATGCGCCTTGGAAAATTGCCAGTGGTGCAGAGAACCTTGTTTTGCAGGCGCTGCAATTTAACTAGATGGGTGTCTGCCCCAAACTCCCAGGCGGGACTAGCATAAGTCATTATGGATCTAATAAGATTGTGGGGCTCTTGTCAATGTGTGTAGTCTTGTCATTACTCCTATGACAACCCACTTCTTCAGAACAGTTTGTTGGCCCTGAAAAGGACCGTGGTGGCTGAGATGCTTGACCGGTGAGGTAGGGCGGCGCGCGCCGGTAAGGAGAAAGGCTAGTTACGGTGAATGGCTGGTGAAAAGGCTAGTCGTTGAGCGCGGTCGTAGGAGCCATGAGGCAGTGGCTACGCCAGAAGCCCAGTGAGTCGGACCGTAACACGACCACCGGCGAGTCCAGGCGCGGTGCCCCAGTGAGTCGGGTGTGAGAGCGCCGGAGAGCCGAGGCAGTCGTGCCTGGCGCAGCCTGCCGATGTCTCCGAAAACCGAGCGCTGGCGTTGAAGCCTGCTGGCTGAAGTTGCTTGCTGTGTGGCTTGATCGTAGACTGCTGTCAGACTGAATCGAACTGAATGACTCGGCGTTGGAACCGCCCCTTTTTACACACTGCTCGGTGGGGCGGAGCCAAACTCGAAAGTGAGGAGGAAGAATTGATTGGCTAGCGCGCGTAATGACGTAGATGCGTGCTAGCAGCGATCCCAGTATAAATATGAACGTTTGAAGCAATCTGGTTGGTTAGCGTGGACAGGAGGCTGATCGGACATAAATTCTGAGGAAATTTCGGGTCTTTACGCGGTTTAGGTAAAGTTATTATTTTTGCTTCCTTCCAAGTATTTGGAAAATGAGAGATCCGAAAACAGTGATTGAATAAATGAGTTAGTTGAACCAATGGTCGCCTTGGAAGGTGCCTGAGGCATTCATTTGGGATGCTATCAATTCCACAGGCCTTTTTTAATTTCAAAGCTTTATTAATTTCTGAACGTCACATGGTCTGATCCTTTGAGGGGGGTTGTCATCTACGGTTTCCAGCAGAGCATGAACTCTAGCCTCCACCCGCTGTTCATGGTTTTCGTCGCACAGGTCATGTGGCGTGAACTGAATTTCCAAACAGTCGGCAATTTCGTTGGCTTTTTCAGAAGGATAAAATTTAAGGCCAGAAGAACCATGAATAGCAGTTGGTGCCCTTGGTCCGTCTCTCTTAAGGAGAGATTTCGCAATGGGCCATATAGTCTGAGGTGTGACTTCAGCGTTACCTATTTTTGTTTCCCACCGTTCAAGTGCCTTTTTTTTCAGGTTATTCGCCTGATTGATTTGATGACCCAATTGACTGCCATTTTACACGCTGGATCCCTGGTTTCAGGGGGTCTACTTCTCTCGTGGTCATCGACCGCCTGAGTCTTGTCTTACTCTAAATGGAAGAAATATTCAATTTGTAAATAGTGCAAAATATGTAGGTGTAATCTTCGATAAGAGAGTGACATGGAGATTACACATAGAAATGATCAAAGCCAAGGCCTTCAGAACATTCATTAGAGTATATTCCCAATTCAAAAGTGAGCGATTGAGCGCTAACATTAAACTGCCCCTCCATAAAGATCTTATTAGATCCATAATGACTTACGCTAGTCCCGCCTGGGAGTTTGCGGCAGACACCCATCTAGTTAAATTGCAGCGCCTGCAAAACAAGGTTCTCTGCACCATTGGCAATTTTCCAAGGCGCACACCAGTCCGCGATTTGCACATGGCATTCAAAATCCCGTACGTATATGACTATAACAAAATTATGCAGGTAACAAGCAGAAGTCATACAAAATCATGATAATGACAATGTTCGCAACATCGGACAAGGCGAAGCCTGCCACAGAAAGTATAAGAGGCTTTAACTTGGCGGTGGTCAGGCATATGACCGATCAAGTGACTAGACTGCCGTGGTCGCTAATAATACTAGGAAAAAAGAAAAGGGCATAATCTGCTGTACCTAGCCTGGACTGACAGAGGCCTTGTATATATTGTACATTGAAGTAAGGAATAAGTGTGTATATGTAAATATATGTAAATACAGACAGTGGACTTATTAATACAGACTGACTGACAAATGACAGACCTGACTTCTCGTCTGAGAGGGTACTCCACATAGACAAGACAGTAACTTTCATTCAAAAGAAATATCTGGTCATGAGCCCCAGTTGTGGCTCGACACCAAGACAGACAGACTGACTGACTGTCAGTTGCAACATGACTCTGACTCTGACTCTGACTGACTCGCAAGTCAGTCAGCAGTCAGTCAGCGTCGTCAGTGTCAGTGACCACACCAGCCTCTCAGCAATCACACTTCATACAGCGCGAACGGTCTTTGGAGTCATCGGCACTTCACTGCGCCAGGGACGGCTGCCTCGGCTCTCCGGCGGTCATGCCCGATTCACTGGGCATCTTGGCTGCCTCAACTCGCTGGCGGTCATGCCTGACTCACTGGGCAACTGGCGCAGCTGCCGCCACTCCAGTGACCACGCTCCGCAAGCAGACTTCTTCCAGCAACCACGCAACTTCCGTCAACTGCCGCACTGCAGCCAGTCAACTTCTGACAACTGCCGCACTGCGGCCAGTCAACTAACTCGGCTGCCACAACATTAGTCAACACACCGCAGCCAGCATCTATTTCTACCGGCGCATGCAGCCCTACTTCACTGGCCAAACATCCCAGCCAAACGGCCCTTTTCAGGGCCTACAAACTTTCCAAAGCGGTTTGTCTATTGGAGTATTGACAAATCCCACAGAAGTAAACCATTCATTTATACTTTGAAATATTTTGTTTACAGTATCTTCAAATTCTGTCTGATTAATACTATTAATGATTATACTAGTATCATCGGCAAATAAGACCATCCTTGCTTCATTATTTATTTATACTTAGAGCATTGATATAGAGCAAAAAATTAATGGTCCTAGTATCGAGCCTTGAGGGATCCCACGCCTTATCAATCCCCAATTTGAGCTATTTTTATTATTACTATCTAAATTCACTCTCTGGTATCTACCCTCTAAATAGGATGTGATCAATTTAAGTGTTACATCTCTTATTCCATAAAACTTCAGCTTCTTTAATAAGTTGTCATAATCAACACAGTCAAAGGCCTTACATAAGTCACAAAAAATACCTCCAGTCAACATCCTAGTATTTAGTGATTTTAATATTTCATCAATCAGACTAAAGGTGGCTTTCTCTGTTGATGGTACTGGTCTAACGCCAAACTGCTCAGTTGCCAAAATATTATTAGTTTCTATGTGTTGTAGCAATCTATCATATATAATTCTTTCAAACACTTTGGAGAATGAAGCCAGCAGAGAAATTGGCCTATAGTTTGCCATAATTTCTTTATCTCCCTTCTTATATACTGGTCTTACTATACAGTATTTTAATGTAGTAGGGAAATTTCCCGATGTTATGATTTTATTACCAATATAATTTAAAGGGGAACTAATTAAGGGTGCGCTAATCTTCAATATCTTTGTGGAAATTCCATCATGACCATATGAGTTCTTTGATCTTAAAGATCTAATAATTTGTTCTATTTCTTTTGTAGATGTACTCTTAAATTTTATATTAGGGAAGAAATTCTGCCTCAACTTTTACATATAATATTCTGGGCCTTCATCTTTATTATTTTTGTTATTTTTAAGATCTAGTATAATTTCTTCCATCACTGTTAAGAAATATTTATTAAATGCTTCAGGGGAGTTATAATATTTGTTGTGGGTATATCCCCTTGTTCTGTTAGTTTCTTCCTTTATAATATCCCAGGTCGTTTTGATCTTATTAGCATAATCTATAACCCTCTTATTATACATTGACCTTTTAGCCTCTTTAATTACCTGTGATAGTATTTTACAATATTATTCATAATACTTTCTTATATTTATATCATTACTATCCCTCTTAAGCAAATAAAGATAGTTTTTATGTCTACAAGAGATCCTTATGCCAGGTGTAATCCAATCATTTTTATTGACCCTCTCTATTATTTTTTGAGGGGTAAACTTGCATAAAATATTCTTAAATCACTGTTTAAAAACATATTAAATAGCAGATCAACATTCTTATCATCATTACTATTAAATATATCATCCCAGGATTCGTAACTTAGTCTGATTTTAAATTCATCCATAGTATATTTATTTATATCTCTAGTGATATGGATGTATTGTTTCAATACTTGAGGCTTTATGTTGATAACATCAAGCAGTTGGGCATCGTGGTCTGATACCCCACTGTACAAGGGTCTAATTGCATAATTTATAATTTTATGAATATCAATAAATATGTTATCTATTATTGTTCTAGATTGATTTTGGATTCTAGTAGGGAAATGTACTATAGATGACAGATTATAAGTCTGCAATACTGCATCTAGCCGTTTTTTTATCGTCTGTTAAATAATCTATATTTATGTCCCCACATATAATAAACTTTGATTCTACTTTATAAAGTGAATTTATTATTTCGTCTAACCCATTAAGAAATGAAATAAAATTGCCAGTAAATATATGTATATACAATATACAAATAATGATATTTTTACAACATAGAACATAAGTAAAAACAACAAAATTCTTTAATATTATAAACACAAATGTATTTCCTCAACAATAACTGTACTCTGTTAGTTCTTATAGCACGCAACTAGTTTGGCCGTGGCGCCACTGCCTTCACTCACTTGCCCTAATGATAATATGTACGCACATTGTTCTTGCGTCACGTACTTTACGTCTAGTACTAAGAAGAAAACCCGATCAAAACGGACACACTTCTTTTTATCAATAGCACTCAACTGATGCTTGTCTGCTGGAAGGCACGGACATCGAAGATATTCATCGCATTCTCTGCTGCAACTGAACCAGCAGTTGGTTCTGATCCTCTAGCATCTTCTTCATTGAATCAATCTCCTTCTGCGTTTCGGCATGGAATTGGTCTTGCAGCTCCCTTCTCTGTTTGATTGCCTGCACCTCCCCATTCAATCGAGCAGATCGCTGGTCTTCCTTGTGCACCAAGTCTACCACAACTTTCATCTGTGAGACGAGCCCAGTATTCTCATGAAACAAAATGCTCATGATCTCCTGTTCTGTTTTGCCTTCCCTACGCCACCACCGTCGATATATATAACGTGGGAGATAATACAACACATTAATAATGAAGACTGGGATGAGCTCGAAAATCAGCGGGGCAAGAAGCGTCCACAAATTCTGGAGTTCTGCTGGTGTGCCCCATCCTTGAAATTCCCAGAACTGCGCGGATTCCATTTCTTCTGCTGAGGCGATGGTCCCAACTGGGATTGTTTCGGATGCTGGAGCTGGTTCTGGCGGTGGAGTTGATTCGAGTGCTGGAGCTGGTTCGGACAGTGCAGTTGATTCGGGTGCTGGAATTTCTTCTAGTCCTGGAGTTAATTCTGGCGCTGGAGTTGTTTCGGATGCTGGAGCTGGTTCTGGCGGTGGAGTTGATTCGGGTGCTGGAGTTGGTTCGGGCGCTGGAGCTGGTTCTGGCGGTGGAGTTGCCTCGGGTGCTGGAATTTCTTCTAGTCCTGGAGTTAATTCGGGCGGTAGAAATGGTTCGAGTGCTCGAATTTGTTCAAATGCTGAACTTAATTCGGGCGTTGGAATTAGGTCGGATGATTGTAATGAGGGAAAATATCCTCCTTTGAAAATTCCCGCAGGAATTGCTAACATTGCTATGCTGAATACGGTAATTAATATACTCTTATTTGTCTCCATTTTTTGTTTGCTTATATCTGTAAGCTTGAAAGTAAATAGATCTCCTTCCTGTTTCTTCCTCGCAAGGTCTTCTGACACCAGTTATTTCGTGTTCGTCACTGTCTTCTCTCTGGCTTCACAATTCGCACTCTCACTCTGGATACCAAGCACATACTGGCTCACACCCCTCCAGCCGGCCTTTTATACTGCTCTCTGCTGCCACGTAGTCACAGCGGTCTCCCCTGTTACGTCACAGTGTGAAGTGCTGATACGTTATCGCGCGGGGTGCCACGTGGCGATGGCGCTGTGTTACGTGGCCTGTTACGTGGCACAGGCAGCGCTGATACGTTACCGCGCGGGGTGCCACTTGGCGATGGCGCTGTGTTACGTGGCCTGTTACGTGGCACAGGCAGCGGCTCCTATGCTGTTACAATGGTCCCCTATCACAACTGCTCTGCTGTTACGTCATCGCTGGCAACGTGTGTTACCAGGTCCTATCAGTCTTCTTTATGTCATTTGGTCACTATCAGATATATAACTTTAAGCCAAGACTACTACTATCAAAGAGGATGTCTGTAGAAATCATGAATAAACCCCAAAAAAACATATCGTGTAATTAGTGATTTATAGTACTGGCTGTATCACATTTTAGTCGCTGTCATAACGACATCTTTAAGTCACGACGTCAGCTGCCAAAAAGGAAATCCTTGTAAATTACGAATAAAAATAATCATTGAACTGTGTAATTAACAACTTTAAGACACGACTTCAGCTGCCAATAAGGAAATCCGTAGAAAATGTGAATAAAAATAATCACTAAATTTTGTAATTAATAAGCGTATGTTCTCTGCAAGGTTAAGTGAGAACTAGGGTTTTTTTTGGGAGGGGTCAGCGTTTTTATTGGTCATTGTGTCGTATTCAGGATAGAATATATATATATTTTTTAATTTATTGTATAGTTTCGTCTTTCAATTACTTTGTGGTGGGGGATGCCTTGATTATACGAATGCGCCCAGCACTTTGATCTCGTGATGGTCGTCAGCGGTGGTGAAAGCGTCGTAGGTTATGTTTTTCTTTTTTAGTTTTTGCTGTCTTCGCCGTAGATTCGCAAGGAGGAATTAAGTATTAACTTTGCTATTTTAATTAATCCGTCACGTGAACATACAGAATTTATTGTACTAATGCTTTTAAATGGCAGTATGTTATTTGGACATATGCATTAAGTGGAAGTTCATGAATAGTTTTTGTATTTACGAGCACCATTTTGTTGTTGTTAATTTGTGGTTTGTTCAGCTGTGCAGTTGGTAACTTAGATCGCTTAGATCTTGTAACGTACTAAGGGCGTATAGTGTTATTACACTCTGTTTATAACGCTTATAAACCCCGGTTTATAAGACTTTATTATCGATTACATGTTCGTTGTGGAGGCAGGTAGGACATTACATTGGAGATAAGTTGGCATTAAAATATCTGTGGATAATGCCTCCTTCTCGGTTGATATTGGAGGTAAGAATAGGTTACTTAAGTCCCATAAAACATTCATGTAATTTGTTTATTTCTTTGCTGTTTTCCCCACTTGACCTTGCTTAGAAATGTGTTTTGCATGCACTTTTTGGTTTCAGTTTTCAAGCACTACACAAAAATATGTTCCATTTCGTTTTTTAGCATGGGAGACTGAAGGAATAGGCTGTCAGGATATAGATCAGGACCAATGTAGGTGGTGGTTGTGAACACAATAATGAACGTTTCAGTTTGATTAATGCATGGAATTCGTTGATTAACTGAGCAGCTGTCAGATTCTCAAGAAAAACTCTGCACAGTGCAGGTGGCTTTTTCATGGGGAGGGATGGGGCATCGTGTCATGATTTGGGGTTCGTGAAATTTAGCCAGTGTAAGCATAACCTGAGTCAGCCCAATTCTTATCCTCTCAATCATTTTCTTAACAGTTTTTATGAAGAGTGTGGTCGTCTGGGCTGTAACACTGTGTAGTTTCAAATACAAACATTACAGCATAGAAGGCTGTTCCCTTTATATTCAGTGCCATTAGAATCTCTAGTCCAAAATGTTGGCCTACCATCTGCAGAATTGTCTCTTCCTTTGTGATTTTCAAACCAAAATTTGGTATGCAGGATTTGTGGTTCTCATAGTGGTGGTAATGAAGAATTCTGTCTTCTGAGATATCTGTGTAGTTGGTTGAAAGTCAACCAACATTTCAGAGGACATGTCACCATCATCTTCAGGGGTGAAGAATGAGCCAAACAAGAATCCACCATGAATCTATTGATTCTGTAGTGTATTTCATGTATGAATGAAAAGTCTGCAGTCTGTTCTCCGTTCTCACAATCCTTCCTTTTTTATTTCTTGCCAGCTCTTTCCTTATGTTTTGATGTTTTTCAGTACCTGGCTGAACCATCTTGTTCAGGGGCATCCCATTGCTTTCAAATTTTAATTCTGATGCCCTTCTCACTACCCCTGTTTTTCTTCCCCTTTTCTTGTACATGGCAAGACCTGTTTCTCCTTCCACTATGTTAAATTTTGAACTGCAACTCCTCTGAGAAATCTGTTTGTAATTATATTTATCCCTTTTTTATTTTTCAGTCTTTTTATGTATTCGTGAAGGTTGCAATATTTCTTGTCCATATAAGCCTTGATTTGGTCACCTTTACAGAATTATCCAAAGAATATGCATCAAGAAGTTCCACAAGAGCTTTGCATAGAAGGGTAAACAGAAAAACAGATCCTGCACCATTGTAATGTAAATATGATCTGTCTGTAATACTGATGACATATGCCAGTCATTACTGACTTTCTGCATTTTGATATAGCTATGATGAGTGATTGTTTCAGGTTTTTTTATTGCTAGTGGGGTGGGACTAAGGCCCTTGCACTGCGGCCACTTCTGGCCTATTGTACCAGCCCCAGATGATAGGTAAGGGTGATTGTGGAGTGTTCCACACTAATAGTGTAGTCTGTGTGGGTGAACATTTGTTTGGTATGTTTCCTACTCAAAATAAACTAAATAAGGAAATGCTTTATCACCACTGCTTTTCAACTTTACTTTAGATTCTGGCACTGGGAAGGTCCAGGGATGAAGCGACAGGAGGTTGGAGAAAATCGCAAAATGAGGAGCTTCATAGCTTGTATTCTTTGCCAAAGATAATTAAAAGGATCAAGTCAAAGAAAACAAAATAAGTAGGGCATGTAGCATGCAGACAGGAGATGACAAATGCATGTAGGATTTTGGTGGGAAAGCCAGAAGGAAATAGACAACTAAGAGGCCTAGACATAGATTGGAGGATAATGTTAAAATGGATATTAAAGAAACAGGATGAGGTAGTGTGGACTGGTTTAATCTGGCACATGATAGGGACCAGTACAGACTCATGTGAACACAGTAATGAACCTTGAAGGTCCATAAACTGTTGGGAAATTCTTTAGTGGGTGAACAGCTGCTGGCTTCTTAAGAAGGGCTCTGGTCCATGTGGTCAGTCAGTTAATTATTTAGTACAGTAGTAAAGGAATACAACAAACCACGTACATTATATGAGTAAGGAACGATAGCAAACGAAATGACATGAAATCATTCAAAGTAAAAGTTTTGTATTCTCACAATAAATTGATAGTTCCATCAGTAAAGCCAGTAGCTATGAGTGGTGTGACCAGATTTTAGGATGGTTCAGGGTTTCCCTCTGCACCTCCATAGATCCAGAGAGGAAGCATTGTCCATGTGCCAGGTGGCTGAAGCATGAAGTTGATCACTGACCTCTGTGCTTCAGACCCCCCACGCTGGAAGATCAGACCTCATCGCAGCAGCCCTGCCCCTCTACAGATGTGTCCCATTCTCACAGGAGTGGTAGCAGTGACTCGCACCAGAGACCACCACATCTGCAGGCTCAATTGCCATCCGTCCCACAGACTGCGATACCAGAGCTTCCCACCAGAAGGCTCTACCAGCAACAGCCTGTGCGAATCCCACAACGAAGCCAGTCCCAACCTGCTGACCTCACTCAGGTCTGCTCATGTTCTGTGCAAATGCTTCCAAATGCTTATATTGCGTTTAGATGTTGAGCAAAATGTCATTTAAAAACACTGAGTCAGTATCCAGACGCATTTTCTGCTGCAGGTGCATCACTCACCTTCCCTAAGCTGGCGGCAGTCCTCACCCTTGCAGCCCTCCACACGGGGTGGTGACACAGAGAGCGACGATGCTTGGTCCATGCACCACACCCCGAGGGGCACAGGAAGTGATGATGCTACCTCCTGGGAGTTCCGAGAAGCACCAGGAGCCCGGCTAGAGGCGCCAATTGCTCGTCTGGAATCTCTGGATGAGCTGGACCAGGGGCAGGTGTGTCCCTGTGCAGCTCATCAGCATTATATACTGTACAGAATACGTGTGTGACTATAGATGGGGTTCGGGTTGGTGAATAGATGTATTGACCACCTACAGATTCTAACTGCACACACTTCACAGTTTACTGTAGCACACAGTCTGGTGTTATTAGTGTGTTACTAGACGTTTTCTGGTAACAGCTCTAACAGTAGTTATTCCTCTGCCTCCAGCTCAAGTCCTCTCCCACAGACCCCTGTACAGAACCCCCTATCAGCTCTAAGCTCCAAACCTTGTCTTGCCTGTAGAAAACACAGCTGTCTGTGTTGAGGTCCAACTGTTGCATAGCTGCAGGAATGCGTTTACTGAGCCATTTCCTAGAAACAGGTGTGGTGTGTTTGCTTGTCTCACAGTCATTGCATAGTAACAGCTCTACATGCTACAATACTAATTACACAGCAGATTATTGTTTCTCACCTGCACAGTGAACCCGTGGTCATATTGACATGTGGTTTGCTTCTCTGGGGTGAGTGTGATGGTATTTGGTTTCTCCACTTTGTCTGAACCATTTGAATAACTGGGGAGAACTAAAAAAAAAAAAACATTTCATTTGAAAACTGTTGTAATCTGTTAAGGCTGATATTTCTTATTGATGTGAAGTTGTTTGTGAAACAGCAGCAACAAAAATAATAATTTTCCCCTCTTTCCAGGATTCACGGAGCAGCAGTCCAAATGCTGGTACCCCCAGTGGACAGAAACCGGAGGCTCAGTCTTCAGACGTGTAGACAGTTGCAGCTTCTGGCAGGTTTCATGTCCCATGGCTTCTTGTTGGAGACGAACAAGGAATCTGTGAAGGGCCTTGACAAAGCTCATTGGAGATTGAAGTTCTGTGATGAAGTCTACCACTGCATGTGTGCTTGTATCAAGTGTCGTGTAGGTATCACTAGTTTTGCTTCATGTACAGCCTGGAGAATTAACATCTGGAAATGAACTAGATAACAGAATTTTAGCAGTTTTAATACTTGACTGCATCACAAGTTCAGGTGTCACCATAACCGAAAAGATTTGTATACCCAGTTCTTTTCTTGCTGAAACTTCACAGAAGTGTACCGGAGTAAGTAACTTTATCAGAAACCTCTGTTGGTGGCAAAGAGGAGTGATCTGAAAATTATGTAATGTAGGGTAATTTTAAGAGGACAGATGATGAGAATTTCCTTAAGACTGCACAGTGCTCCATTTGAATTGCTATAATTCCGTAATATCTATATGTGACTGTGTTTTAATTTTAAATTGTCCCACTGCCTGATGTCACTCTTGCCTCCTTCATTTCAAGTTCACCATTGAGTGCAGATCTGCTGCCAAAATCTCAGTCCCTCCACAGTGTTTCCCCACACTGCCTTGCAGTTCTCAGCAAAACACCAAGCTCTATTAGCTGTCAGCTTTCTGAGTTTTATCTAAGGAGGAGATTGATGTATAGTATCAATGTATCTATCGCCAGAGTTTTCATTTCAGTATCACTACATGGTATGTACTTTTACTTATATTTGAATGATATATTTATTGTTCTCATTGTATATAAATATGTATATATATATATATATGTGTGTGTGCAGGGTGATGTATATATCATGCTCAGAAGAGTGTATATAAGTAGCTTTGTATATAGACTGGCGCGACTCCTCGGATACGAGTTCCGCTTGTGTGCAAGAGTGTGCGCTTGAATGTTGAAGCAGAAATGTTTGGAAATTTCAAAATGAAACACGTTTTTATCAAATTACGTTTATGCTCAGGTATAAATTTAATTATGGACTTTTTATGTTTGAATATTGTTGAAAGCAAATTATTGTTGAGTGTCTTAACTTGATTGCGAACTCATGGTTGTGATGTAGACCAGCTTATGGTGGAGACAACTCCAGCCATTCATTTTACATACTTCGAATACAGTGTACGATTGGCCCTTCCATTTTGGAGCAAAGGACTCAAATACACGCAAGTTTGATAGGCGATACTGATAAGTAATGACTAAATATTTATTTTTTCTGACATTAATATGCATATTGTTTGAAGGAGATAGGGTGTTCATTGACATACTTTATGACAGGTATAGTCTTTTTGTTGTGATGCCACACAGTTCAGAGAGAGCTGAATGTTTTGGAGAAACATGCCACTTGCATCTTCAGACTCAAAGAATAAGCTCAGCTCAGCTTACCTCCAGCTTCTGCTGGTTTCTCGTTTGACTTATTCCTCAACTCTGAATTTGAAGATGATAATTCCCTGTGAAATGTTCAGCTCTCTCTGAACTGCACCGTTTTATGACCCAGAAAACACTTTCTGTAGTTGCTGCCATGAGAACCGCTTCAAATGTAGCTTAACTTTATATCTACGAAAATTGCGATATATGAAGTGTTTTTTTACCACATATGTTTTGTGTTCAGGCAGCATCTATGTGACTGCCAGGAGTTTTTCCTTACCCCATTGTGTACAGCAAAGTTTGTGCCAGCTGCAGAATGCCCCAACAAAAGCACCCCCCCCCCCCCCCGGNGTCCAGTATTCAACAATTTTTTTAATTATAAATTGTTGCTCTCACATGAAGGAGAAAGCTCTAGATCGCATTAAGTGGAGGAACTGTTTTGGAAGAGACTGTGGACCTGTCGTCTTGACAGATTACTGATGAATGAATGAATGAAATTGTTGTATGGCCCAAGTAAAGGGCATGAGAGGCTTCACACTGGAGTTATCCAACACAACAGTTTTCCTCACAAGCACAAAGCCAGCCCATTCTCCCCACAGGAGCATCTGTGAACTGTGGTTCTCATTCTTTATGAGGCCGAAGGAACACAAAGTGTGCATCTTCCTGTATTTTTGTTCAGACTTGAGAGCATCTGTTGGTACCACTTCTCAGACACTTCAGCGAATTCTGTTGCACTATTTGAACATGACTACCTGCAGTTCAGTGCTTAGCAAAAATTTGTAATGTACAAAATTTCCAAATGCAGTATTCAGAAACTACATTCTGCCGCCCCACCAAATTCTTTTCTCGAATGGAAAAATTCAAAACAGTGCTGTAACGACTTCTCTTAAACTCATCCACTGTTGCTGCTGCCACCTATATTAACACTGTTCATGCTTTAATCTTCTTAAAATCATGTGAAAAGTATCCTTCATATAGGATGAAAATAGCCAGTTTCCAAACCCTTATGGCAGGTCAACACAACGAATCTTTCTTATCTCTTCATCCAGTTTGTATGTTTTCATGCGGGACAGTTTGTACTGCCCTTGAATTTTCAAACAGGCATGCATTTTCAATAATACATTTTTAAATTAAAAAATATATATATATTTAGTCATTTAATCATTGTAAAAATGGAATATGATACAATGTATGTAAAAGTGAATCATGTAATACCAAAATTACTGCCCACCACTGGATAGGAATCTGGAAGGAATTTCAAGAAGGCTCTGGAAAGGTATTTTTTGAACTTCTAGAATTTCCTTTGCAGGACTTTGCTGTGTTTCCAAGTGATGTAACACCACGAGTACAAACACTGTAGGTTACAGTCTCTTGTTAGTGATGTAGGTGGTGCTAAATGGCAGTGCTGCTTCTGACAGACTTGAAAATCTCACAGAATGTTTCAAACTGTTGCATTCATAATGTGCAGAATAAATGCTGTGTCTCCAGAAGAGGTGATAGATTGTAGAGTAAGGCCCCCCATACACCAGCAATCTTCACGCCACAAACACGGTCTTCCAGCCTGTAATGTTGAGTCACACATGTCACGTGCTATGGTCCTGCAGGCAGAACTGACGGACTGATGGGTTTCCTACAGGCCAACAGTCCAAACGGTTGGCCAGCCGGCCGCACCACACACATCAGTTTTGCCTTTCAGTCTTCAACTGTGCAGGCCGAACGGAAGGCCAAACTGTGTGTGTATGGGGGCACTAACATTTGTGTCTGTGTTGTTGGCACACGTGACAATAATGATGGACTTGATGTTTGAGCATGTAACTTTATACAAACAGTTGCATTTTGAAGTCACCACAAATTCACCTTGAAACATAATTACTGGTAGAGTCACAGCTATGCTAAGACTTAAAAATGCAGTTTTATTGTGGCACGGATTGTAGGTTACATAATCTAGGCTGTTAGCAAAGATAAGTCACATTATGAAATAGAAACCCTGGAAAGACTATGAATAGCAGTACACCCAAATTTATAGCCTACATTTCTTCCTGTAACCATTGAAATTTTTATCAATTCCATGACCATTTTTAGTTCAAACTGTTTTCTTAGGAGTGTGTGTGAGACTCAAATTTTGAGATGTATTTAAGAAAAAATCTTGATCTTGATTGAACCGTTGAGTTTTCAGTTGCAAATTTTGAAAATTTTCTGGTAACTGCCGTAGCTTTGCACACTGGCACACAGACTATCCGGTGCATCAGAATAGCAGTGGAGGCACTACTAGTGTGAATCACCTTCCCAACTTATTGTCTCCCTCCCACCCCTTTCTTCTTATGGGGAAAAAGAAAATGGCCCTACAACTGAAATTATATTGTAATAGGATGTGATATTAAAGATGACAGGTAATACACTTAAGAATATTGTGTTCTGTCCATAGCAGAGAAAATTGTCATACTCATGCTGATTCTTAAATTTTTTGTCCAACTGGAGAGTGTATTGTTGCGTTGCCTGGCCATTGTGAGGTTACAAACATATTGATTTAGTCTACAGCATGCTATAAAATATACGTACAGGGTTATAGCAGTTTAGGGAAGTGAAGAGTATCTGTGAATCCAGATACTGTACCTGAGTTTAATTTTCACATAATCTGAAGGTAGCACTGCCACAGCAAGTCTTCATCGCAGCAGAGAAACAGAGAAATGCTTGCATGTGGCTCCATCATGTTCTCTTTTACTCTGTATAACTTTCCTATTTTATGTATTCTGGAATTATGAGCCGTTTTTAAAGTAAGGTCTGCAGAAACGTGCCAGTATACTGCTAAATATAGTCTGTATTGTACACTCTTGGTGCATATATCTGTACATACACAGCTGTATGGTAGTGAGGCTTCATGAATGTATAAGTTGTTACAAAAACATTGCTACAAACCTTACTTTTAAAATGGCTCAATATCGGTGAAAGAAATGGTTCAGCTATACTGACCAATGCTTGTAATTCTTTCTCGATACAATGGCTTAAGTGTGTGCCTTCTGCTAGCTCTGTTTCTGAGGTGAAACAGCATACATTGCCCCAAGTGAAGTTCACTGAAATTGTATAGAAAATTAATCCTTTAATCTGTTGTAATTTTCACTTATAATTGGGGATTTGAACCGAACACACAAAGGACAATTCTGTTCCATTGCAGCTGTATGAAGACGCCTTGACTTTTGAACCTGAATTCTTGTGACTTGTTTATAATCCAATAGAAGCAATGTGATGATATTGATGAGATCACCTCAACAAGTGATACAAAATGGTTGCATGCAGTGCGTGGGAAGACATTTTTCTGTGATGAATGCACAACTGATGTTGTACCCATATACATTGTTTCCTCTTAAAAACATATAGCAAATTTCCTTGAAAACTATTACTACTGAGACTTACATGCTGGAACAGTGAGCTTGACCTGACAGCTAACCATCACGGTTCGTGTTTATCTGACAATATAAAGACATTTGTTGTGATATGGTGTAAAGAAGTGATGAACCTACATTGCATTATGATGCAATCTGTTTACTGTACTGTGCTCTGATAGCCCTGGTGCCCTAATAAGATTATCAGCAATCACTTCTGCACTGTCTGCCTTAGTGAACTTTGGGTAGTTACAGTCATTAATTTCGCAGTGCTCTATCAAGTGCAGAGCATTGGAAACCCATGTTAAGGTATAATTCAGACACTGGTATTGTCATGATGTGTGACTCTTACTTGAAATATAATCCAGTTACCAGCAGGATCCAAATGATCCGTATTGTCACTGAGTTAATCTGTTCTGAGATATGTTTTAAGGCTCACTTTGCTTTGGAGTGTAAGGTGAATAACTGCCTTGACAAAGAAGGCAGAAATGGAACAAAGTATGACATAGTCACTCTTTAACACCCAGATGACAGAGCAGAAGTTAAAAGTTCAGGATAAAAAATGTTTCATTTTAGGATAGCAGAGGAAATGTAACAATTCTGTACCTCCATTGCACAATAGTTGTAACACAAAAAGACATTACTACAGTCTTGAAAATTATTATATTTCTTTTCATTGCAAGTATATTCCAAAACAGAATATGAAAGAAAAGAGTAAATGTATAATAACTGAACAAACACAATAAAATTAAGTAAAAAATACTGAGCTAACAAATGGACAAATGCTAATAACAGTAATGTCAAACCAAATCTCTTGGCATTTTAAGTGTGCACAATCAGATATATTACTGAGAGCAAGAACAGTGTTATATGTATATACATTCACTTCCAGGTCCTTAAACTCAAATCAGATCCCTAGGACAAAACATTCTGGGTTAGAAGAACAAATGCTTGTATCAAATATATATCATAAATTAACATGCATTTCCATTCTCCATAGGTTATAGGTTTGACTGTTACTTTTTAAAGCCTTCTGTTGATTTCATTATGACAGCAGAAATGTCTTGAAGTGTCAGGGGTGAAGGTGTTAAGGAAGTCCTTGCTAATTCAGAAACCAATTTTATTGTCCAAAAAACTTTGTAGTCAATATTTTTGCTATAACTACATGGAAAAGGAACAGGTGATTTTATTTTTCAAAATTGGCTGTAAATGCATTGCTCGTTGACACAGATTGCATCATGTGTGATGTAGGTGATTCCCAGTACCAGTTCCAGAAAGTTCATTGCATAGAACATTCATATTGCCATAGTGCAACTGCAGCTTGTGCAAACATGCCAAAAATCCAGTAGGCATAGCACACACATATAGATCTGATAGGATGCCTATGCATGATAGTGTTTTATACAGAATGTGTGATTAGACTTTTTCTTCATTGCATATGTGAATCCCAGGCAGCAATCTAGACACTGTTTCATACTTTTGTTACTAAGCACATATGTACATAACAGCATTATTCACAATACTTTGCACTTTGTGATTTATTTTTATTCAAAAGTGTTTTAGTGCTTTGAGCAGATTTTTACAGTGTCTTTTATTATGTATCTGCACATCTGAACTGAAGTGCATTCTCAAGAATATCAGCTCTGTAAATTATATCATTCTATTTCATATGTGAATCACTGATTGTTATGATATAATAATAATAAACACAATTTGAGCCTTGTTTAAAATATTTCTTCAATTAACACTTTGCCTGCCAAGCACCACCATTGAGCTGCTTGTTAGAAATCTCAAGGCTCCTCAGAGTCAGTGCAGTTGTAGAGAAAATCCCACAATACTGTCTTCTGATGACCTTCAGACAGCAATAGATGTTGACCATGGGAAGAGATTTTCCTTCCTCTAAACAATGGTATGTCACAATTGATGCTGTCTAGTGACAGAAATGCTGTACTAATTGATTAACAACAAACCCATTTCTATAGCTATGGTAGTTTTAACCCATAGTATCTTAAGCCAATCCAGTCAGTGTTTTCCTGTGCAGAGGACTGGTTGCTTTATTGATTTTTTACAGAAGTTTATCCAACATCCCTTCACAAGGTTACATACATACATACATACATACTTACATACATCAGCGTTTCAGAGTATTCACAAGTGTGCAACTGGCACTGAATATAAAACTTGTCAAACAACAGTCACAAGACAATCACAGATAAAATCGCAGAAATATCAATTCAACCATAGTTAATATCTAAACTGAATACCTCAAATAAATAGATACAATGTTACACATACAATTTTACCAACAAGATAATTAGCAATACATAATTCTCCTTCCTTCACTTACACTTACACTTAATGTCTATATTAATGCCTACTGTGGGACATCCATCAGTCAGCATGCACTCCCCTTCTATTCCTTAGCTGTTGATCCCGACAGAAGAGCAAAAATTCATCAGCGGTATATGACGGATTATGTATTAGGACATCTCTTATTTCATTTATAAACTGTTTTTATCATATACTAAGTTAGATAAATATCCAGGCAGACTGTTAAATATAAATTATTGGGGATCATCAGTATGGGTTTCAGCATAACCAGTCAACAACTGATCATATTTTTTACATGCATCAGTTAATGGAGAGAAAATGAGAGCACAATGAGACAGTACGTCAGTTAATCAAGGACTTCAAGAAAGCCTGTGATTCTGCTAAGAAGGAAGTATTTTACAATATTCTCATAAGAGTTTGGGATACCCATGAAACTAATTAGGCTGATTAAAATGTGCTTACATGAAACGTGTAATAAAGTCTGTATAGGTAAACGTTTTTTCTGATAATTTTTCTATCCAGAATTTTCTAAAACAAGGAGATGCTTTATTGCTACTGCTTTTCAACTTTGCTTTAGAATATGCCATTAGGGAGGTTCAGGAAAAGCAGTTGGGACTGGAATGAAATGGTACACATCAGCTGCTGGTTTATGTTGATGGTGCAAATCTATTGAGAGGTAACATAGATACCATAAAGAAAGCACAGAAAGTAAGATTTGAGGTTTTCACAGTGGCAACTATGAAGAAAGCAGTCTTCTGGGATGTCGCGCTGTGTAGATGTGGTTCACATCTACATGGTGCCACATCCCAGAAGACTGCTTTCTTGAAAGCACAGAAAGTTTAATTGGTTATAGTAAGGAGGTTAGTGTAGAAGTAAATGCAGAGAAAACCAAGTATATGTTGCTGTCTTGTCACCAGAATGCAGGACAAAGCCATGATACAAAGACGGCTAGCAGATGCTTTGAAAGTATGATAAATTTCATATATTTTGTGATGACAGTAACAAATCAAAATTTGATTAATGACAAAATTAAAAAGAAGTTAATAATAGGTAATTTATGCTATCATTAAGTCATCTTTTATTCCTGCGTGCTGTAGGGAAAATGCAAAGATTATTTGCCAGCATTATTATATGTGGGCAGAATTTGGTCTCTGATAGTAAGAGAACAGAGGCTGAGAGTGAAAACATGGTGCTGAAGAGAATACAGGGACACAAGACAGATGAAACACTGGTAATGGGAACCTGAAGAAAACTGCATAGTGAGGAGTTTCATAATGCGCATTCCTTACCCAATACAGTCAGAATCATGAAGTCAAGGAGGCTAAGATGGGCAGGACTTGTAGTACATGTGAGAGAGGAAAGTATTGCATGCAGTTATTTGATAGTGAGACCTGGAAGAAAGAGATCACTAGGAGAACTAGATGGTGATGGGAGAATCATGTTAGGTTGGATCATACAGAATGGAGGGGTGGAGGGGATGGCTGGGTTCATCCGGTTCTGGAGGGAGCAATGTTGGGCCCATGTGAACATGGCAGTGAACCATCAGCTTGCATACAACAGGAATTTCTTGAGTGGCTGAGGAATTTTTTTGCTTCTCAAGGACTCCTTTCCGTGTAGTTAGCTATATAGATAGCAGCAAAAGAAGAATGGTATCCATATGTAAAATGCATGTCTTTATGGTTATGTCATTTTCTTTACAGTTAGTTTGCACATTTGAGCAATACTGCTCATTTTAGTTGGCTATCCTGACATGAGAATTAGAATATACGAAACTATAATTATGCCTGTGGTTCTGTATGGGTGTGAAACTTGGTCTCTGACATTAAGGGAGGAACATAGACTGAGGTTGTTTGAGAACAGGATGTTGAGGAGAATATTTGGACCGAAGAGGGATGAAGTGACAGGAGGTTGGAGAAAACTGCATAATGAGGAGCTTCATAACTTGTACTCTTCTCCAAGTATAATCAGAATGATTAAGTCAAGGAGGATGAGGTGGGCAGGGCATGTAGCACGAATGGGGGAGACGAGGAATGCATATAGGATATTGGTGAGAAAGCCAGAAGGAAAAGGACCACTGGGAAGACCAAGGCGTAGGTGGGTGGAAAATATTAAAATGGATGTTAGAGAGGTAGGATTGGATTGAACTGTCTCAGAATAGGGACCAGTGGAGGGTTCTTGTGAACACGGTAAAGAACCTTCTTGTTCCATAAAATGCTGGGAACTTCTTGAGTAGCTGCAGATTTGGCTTCTCCTCAAGAAGGGCTCAGCTCCATAATGTCCATAAGTAAGTATCCTGACATGAGAAATTCAATGTCTACCGAAGGCAACACAACTTCCACGGATTAGCTGCAAATGATATCTCTGATCTCTCTGATCGTCTCTGATTGCGTGAGGTTGCATTCGGTTGGTTGTGTTCCGGTGTGTGCATCGTGGTGTTGGCTGTTGTTTCGCTTGTGAATAAGTATAATTCATTTGTAAGATTTGTTACAAAAACATTCAGAATGGCCCAGAGTAAACTGAATGACTTGGCTGGACGTTTTGCCAAAGGGCCTAAAGGCGTAGGAACAGGACTGAAAATTTTGGCTGCGGCCGGTGCGGCTAGTTACGGCGTGATTCAGTCCATGTACACAGGCAAGTCATGCTATGACTTGATAAAATACGTATCGGTGTATTTTAGTTTTAAGATTCACGAGATGTGTTTCGTGACAACTTTTGTAAGTAATAATTCAGGTTATTCCTAACCTCTTCGAAGTCAGAGATTGTTTTGTTGCATCAGCCATAAGTGATTCACTAACTTGCACATATTGAGGCCTTTTTACCACTGGAGACATTAAAAAATGATGTATTTTTCCTATGTACGTTCTATAATAACGTATGGATTAATATTCTGGGGTAACGCCCCGCATAGTATAAAAGCGTGTAGGATGCAGAAAAGGATAATTAGGATTATGACAAAGAGAACACCACCGTGTCGTAGTTTGTTTCAAGAATTGGATATCCTCCCCCTAAAAGCTCAATATATATTGTCGATTTCCCTGTTTGTTATAGTAAATAGGGAATTATTCACATTCAACTCACAAATGCGTAATTGTAGTACCAGATCTGTCTATGATCTGCATTATCCGCAAACTAGTCTAACACAATTCCAAAAAGGAATATGTTACATAGGGGTAAAGATCTTTAATCATTTGCCACCAAAAATGAAATCTATGCCTAATGACCNCTATATCTATGTATATGGATTTATGGAACATACAATAAATGAATGAATGCATGTATTCCAGTAGACTTTATTTGCTTTCCATACATCAGGTTAAATTCTCAAAATGGACAAGAGATTTCCCTGTATTCATCAGTGTCCAAACCGCCTTGGGCCCACCCAGCCATATGTACATTGTGTGCTGTGGGACTCCTTCCCCAGGGTTAAAGTGGCAGGGGCGTAAAGCTGACCTTTCACCGCCATTCAGTGCTGAGGTCAAGAATGATGGAGTTATAAGTCCATTCCCTCATGCTTCTTCATGGTGTGGTGATTAATTAAACACAGAGACAACTTTTAACATTTCTACTTCCATAGATTCTTTCTTAGAACATGTCATAATGGAAGTACAGTAACTTACTTCACATATATAGGGGAGATTCTTGCCTTTGTTGACCAGTTCATGGCTGTGCGCTTCACAGCAACTGGTCCACCTCTGGCTGTGAGGCACATACAAATTTTACGGATGAATCAATATGCCTCATGACCAGTAGCATTCAGAATTAAGGGAAGCCATTAAATTTGTGGTTCTAGATTTTAACACAGTTGTTTAAACAACACTTGTAATTATAATAATGTATAAATATTTCAATAAATTCAGGTACATCGCTCTAGTTGTTGAAAGCTAGGATTTTATATTCATGACATTGTAATGGCATTGTATGTATGTATTGATAATGACCAATCACATTGTGATGGTAGTTTCTGCCCCTTTGATATGTACCTTCTGAAGATGGTCTCTCTGACTGAAACATGTCAAGGATGAAAGATTAAAAAGGAGAAAGACCGTTTATCAGTCACACTGGATGGAGTTGATAATCTTTTATACAGTGAAAGTAATTCTTCATTATTTTGTTTATTATTTATTAATATCTTGTTTGATCATTTATTATTGATCAGATTGAGAGCTGATTTCTTGAATGTTGCCTACAGTTGAAGGTGGACACCGTGCTATCATATTCAGTCGTATCGGAGGTGTACAGGAGGAAGTGTTTGCTGAAGGACTGCATTTCAGAATTCCATGGTTCCAGTACCCCATCATATATGATATCCGGTAAGCAAACATTTATTTTGTGCCCTTGCATTCAACATCTTGGGTGAATAATTTAACTCTTGATGCCTGAAGTTCATCTAAGTAATATTTAACCCTTTAGAGCTCAGTGGTTGCTATATGTACCACCTACTTTTAACACACTAAAACTCTGCATTCTGCCCACAGAGTGTATTAATGTGTTCCATATGGTTCTCACAGTAAACAGCGACTGTTTCCCTAACAACATTAACCAGTTGGGCTCTGTAGTGGAGACGTAATGTTTCCTGTGAGGTACAGACTGAACATACCAAAACCCCGTATTCTGCCCACAGAGTGTATCTGTGTGTTCCATATGGTTCTGACAGTAAACAGCGACTGTTTCCATAAACAGCATTAACCAGTTGGGCTTTGTAGCGGATACTTAATGTTTCATGTGAGGTATGGACTGAATATACCAAAACTCTGCATTCTGCCCACAGAGTGTATCTCTGTGTTCCATACGGTTCTCATAGTAAACATCGACTGTTTCCCCAGATAGCATTAACCGGTTGGCCTTTGTAGTGGAGAGGTGATGTGTTTCCTGTGCGGTATGAACTGGATTCTCATATATTATTTAGAAGAAATTCTGTCTTAAATGATTAACAATTAAGTTCCTACATGTACCTCAAACACATTGTATCCCTATTACAAACACCAACCAGGCAGTGCTGTTTAGGGAGATAATCGCTTGGGATTACTGAGCTTTTGGGCTTTGTCCATCATGCAATATTAACCTCAGTCATTGGGCTACCAAAGTCATTATGACTGTGTCCATATGTGAACCTGAAATCAGGTCTTGTCAGACAGATATAATCAAATTTACAGGAGAAATGATTAGATGTACAAAATTACTAGAAGAGTGTTATTTTTGGGGTGTGACGTCTTGTAGTCCAATAGAACTTCTGATCACAAGGCATTATGTGGACTTCTGCCACAGTACATGGTGTCATGGCTGAACTCTTGGCAAACATGTTCATGGTCACTGTGGGGAGAACCTCAAGTTTAGTATAACTTTGTCTCTCATAATAAGTGAAGGATATAGAGGTTGATACTCCTACACAGAAGATGAAGGCAGGTTCCTCTGAAACGCTGACAGTGATATACCAGATTACATGATGTCGCATCCCAGAAGACAGTAAACTTCATAGCCACTGTCAAGAGAACTCTCAGTTCCTCTTAGATTTGAGGAGAATATTTGGATGTAGGGGAGAGGTACTGATGGCAGCTTGGGGAAAACTGCATAATGAGGAGCTTCATAATTTGCATGATCAGATCCATTAGGATGAGATAGGTGGGGTATGTAGCATGCATCAGAGTTAATAAATGCACGTACAATTTTATTCAGAATACTTGAAGAGGATATGAACTTCAGGGACTTGGACCTTGATGGGAGGATAATGCTAAAACATGCTGTAAACATATGTGAGAGTGGAGGCGGTTCAGCTGGCTCAGGATTGCACCTATGGTGTACTGCTGTGAACATGGTTCTGAACCACTGGATTCAATAAAGTGCAGAACCTTTCTTTCTCAACTAACCATCTATTAGCTTCTCAGGAAGATCTCTTTAATGGAATCTGTAACTACCATTGTGAGAGAAGCCATGTTTTATATTATGTTTTTGATATTCCCTGAAGCGAGGCCTCTGAATTGATCAGCCGGTTTTTTATTTTCTTAAGTGTATGTTCTGAGAGTGCAGTAATTTGTTTGTAGGTTAGTGACCCACACAGCTCTCTGACTTCCTGTCTGCAGGTCACGACCCCGCAAAATCTCTTCCCCAACAGGAAGCAAGGATCTGCAGATGGTGAACATTTCTCTGCGAGTTCTGTCACGTCCAGATGCTGTCAGGTTGCCAAGCATGTACCGCCAGCTGGGTTTGGATTATGATGAGAAAGTTCTTCCTTCAATCTGCAACGAGGTACTGAAGAGTGTGGTCGCCAAGTTCAATGCATCACAGCTCATCACACAGCGGCAGCAGGTACCATACTTCGAGAGATGTGTAACTCCCTAACTCTCCCTTCACATTGCCTATCAAATGTTTTCTGGTTTTCACAGCCACGGACATTCGTATTATGGGCTTCAGGGTTGTAACTTCATGCAGCTTGATGTGTAAAATCCCAATTTAATGTTCTGCTTTTAGTGAATATTTCTTTTTGTTCCTGCATTTACTGTGTGATGTAGTCTGTTCCAGTACTTGTACCTTCCTTTAGTGTGGCAGGTCAGAAGCAGCAGTCAGTATTCACGTTTTCTCTCTGCCAGATGCAAGCATTGTGTTTATTTCATAACATCTTTAAGTACTTTAAAAATTAATTTAATATTTTTGATTAGTCATTTCCAGGAAAGTATTTAATCAGTGTGGTCAGTGGAACCTACAGGACTCTACAGATTTTATGCTGGCATAGCAGTAATATTCTATGCTGGTATTCTGGAGGTTCTTGGTTTGAATCTCCGCCAGTACATCATCTGTCATGGCTGATGTGTGGCTTTCCTCAGTTATTCCAGGAAGACTCCCATCTTTATACCATGACTGCTTCTTTCCACATCCTTTCCAACACATCTCTCCACGCTACATAGTCTAGCTGCTGAGAGTCTACAGAAAAGGTTAACTGTGATGAGCTGATGAGTTTTTGTGGTGTTGCAGGTGTCCCTGCTGGTGAGGCGTGAACTGACAGAACGAGCCAGAGACTTCAATATCATCTTGGATGATGTGTCCATCACAGAACTGAGTTTTGGCAAGGAATATACAGCTGCTGTTGAAGCCAAGCAGGTGGGAGCACTGTTACATCCACCTCATTGTATCCTGAGGCTCACTCATTCCTTGAAGTTTTGCTGCGAGCTCAGCACAGTGTTGCCCATACTGTGAAGAGACTGTGCACCTCTGAACTCAGTTTGTATCAGGCTGATGCTTAGTTTTGGGCTGTTTGCAGGTTGCGCAACAGGAAGCACAGCGTGCAGCGTTCGTTGTGGAGCGTGCCAAACAGGAGCGCCAGCAGAAGATTGTCCAGGCTGAGGGAGAGGCAGAAGCTGCCAAAATGATATCCTTTCTAATGGAAACTAACATCACTAACTAAACTGCTTTGTTCTTGATCAGTCATTTCAGCACTGTTCCTTATTCTGGGAGCAGATGTACCACAGGCACAACACATTCGTTTAGTGAGTGTGAAGCAGTTATTTTGTGGCCTTACTCACCAGTTGCCCTTTACCCGCAGGAAGATTCCTGGTTACTCATTTCTCTTAGAGGCTGAGTCGAGCCTAGGGCCACAGAATGGCTGGTAGGATTTCATGATGTAAGTTGTATTTGTATAACAACACATGATATGAGGTGATTGTCAGTGGTGAGTACGCAAGGGCTGGAATGGAGGCAGTCATTTTGTTTTCCCAGACACTGCAGAAAATTATGGAAGCTGAGTGATGGTATTTCGTAGCCCAGATGTGGTATGTACTTCTCTGTTTTGGAGCAGGTTGTGAAGCAAGAAACATTTCTTAATGTGCTGCTAATGTATTGTAATTTCTTTCTGAAACAAGCAGCATACAGTGGGTCATATCTTAACTCTAGGTGGTTTTGTGGCAGCTTGGAATGTCCAACTCTTGCCATGTGTGTGCATGCTGTCTCACTGCTAGGATGTGGTCTAGAAGTGCCACTGCCTCCATCTTTAGGGCAGAAGTGAGTTGGATACGAAACATTATCGGATGGCTCTTCCAAGGGCCACCAAATGCAGTAAAACCCATCAGAAACTGGTGTTCCCAGGTGGTCACCCCTCAAAGTGCTCAGCAAACACATTGTTGCTTAAGTCAGGTGGTGGAGGGATCACTGTTGGTCAAGGAGGGTAGGTCGCGGCAGCATTTAGGAATGGAGTATGGTGTAAGGAGAGGCATGGGAATAGCAGTAGCTGATGGCTTTTTGGTGTGTTTAGTGGCCCTAAGATACAGCGTTTGGATAACATTTCCATGCCCACTGTCTCTTGGTCCAAATGGTATCAGCCCTTGTCCATTCTTCTGTGGCTCTATTGAACCAGAAGCTACATATACATGAACACTGAGTTATGCTATTAACATATCCCTGAAGGTGGAGGCAGCATATACCTGCGAGACATTGGCAGCCCTGTGCACATCCTCATGATACAAAGATGTGACAGTAGAATAAGGATCAACAGTGAACCACTGTGAAAGCGTGAGGTCAGTAGAACTGTAAGGTCTGAGTGTGACCTGTTGTTACATCACTGTGGTTAGTGTCCTTAACACAACTATACTTGGGACAGGCAGTGTCACAGAACCCTGGTTACTTGAAGCTGCGCAAACTCCGTGCTGCGCAGAGCATCTCCAGGACGGTGAGTTGGGTAATACTGCAAATTGCATGGCTCCCGTCTGACCACTTGGTCACACAGTTTACTCAGCACACCTTACATAATGTTTAAACTTTGTGTTACCTAACTCTCTCCACAAAACAGAATCTTCCTGAGAAACTTATGGTTGCTCAGCGAGCCAACATATTCCCTACCATTAATAGATCATGAACATAAGTTAGCTGAACTTGATCTGAAGGCAGATGAACTCAGTCTGCATTGTTACATATGTTTTTTTCTCAAGAACCCTTTTAATATTATCCTTCTGTCTATGTCTAATTCTCCCAAGTAGTTGCTTCCTTTGGAAATATTTTCTTCATAACTGTGGTACCCTGAAGAGTGAGCTGTGTGACCAATGGCCAGGGTTTGAGGTTAGATGTCCCAAATGACAGAATCATAGTGGTGGGTATTCTGTTTATAGTACGGGAAGTTTGAAATTAATATTTGAATTCTCAAACTTGATAGCTTTATTGTGGAATGTTTGTTAAAAAACAGTTGGTAGTGGGTAATACATAAGAACGTGCTCCTGTAATATCTTTGTCGTCATGTAGGCAACTGTCATTATACATGGGGATTGTCCCTGCAAATTGCAGTGTGTGTTGAGAATGCATAAAATATGGGCTGCACAGAACAAACACTGAACACAGTGGAGATGAGGTAGGAAATGACCTGACTGGGTCAAAAGTGTGGGGAAGGTCAGGGAAACTGGATACACAGCTCACTGTGTGAGTGGCAGCATTGTCCATGGTCACAGATAGAACATTGACATTTCTCATGGCACAGGAAAAAAATAAGACATGGATAATACAATTGTATATAATGAAATTACAGGGGATCATGAGTGTGGGTTTCATCATAGCAGATCAACTACTGATCAGATTTTTGCATTTGTCAGATACTGTAGAAAAGAATGGGACTACAATGAGACAGTACATCAGCTATTCATAGACATCTAGAAAGCCTATAATTCAGTTAGGAGGGAAGTATTGTACAGTATTCTCATAGAATTTGGGGTACCCATGAAACTAGTTAGGCTGATTAAAATGTTTTTAAATGAAATGTATAGTAAAGTCAATAAAGGTAACCATTTGTCTGATAAATTTCTTATCCACAATGGTCTAAAAGAAGGAGATGCTTTATTGACATTCCTTTTCAACTTTGCTTTAGAATATGCCATTAGGAAGGTCCAAGAAAACCAAATGGGGCTGAAATTAAATGGGACCCATCAGCTGTTGGTCTATGCCGATGATGTGAATCTCCTGGGTGATAATATAGATACCATAAAGAGAAACACACAAACTTTAATTGACGCAAGTAAAGAGGTTGGTCTAGAAGTAAACACGGAGAAAACTAAGTATATGTTGCTGTCTTGTCACCAAAGTGCACTGCAAAACCATTACATAATGATAGAAAACAGATGTTTTGAAAATGCGGCACAGTTCAGATATTTGGGAGTGACTATAACAGATGAAAATTTGATTCAGGAGGAAATTAAGAGGAGATTGAATTCAGGTGATACTTGCTACCATTCAGTCCGGAACATTTTTATTCTTGTCTGCTGTTTAACAACATAAAAATGTTAATATACAAATCTATAATTTTGCTTGTGGTTCAGTATGGGTGTGACAGTCTCTGATGTTAAGGGAGGAACATAGACTGGATTGATCTGGTTCAGGATAGAGACCAGTGGAGGACTCTTGTGAACACAGTAATGAACTATCAGGTTCCATTAAGTACTCAAAAGTTCTTGAGTAGCTGCACAACTCTTTGCTTCTCAAGAAGGGCTCAGCTCCATGGAGTGAGTTCGTTGGAATGTAACGAGGGGTGCCCGTGCTAGACTCAGTTGGCCTGTTAGGGGCATCACAAAACAACCCTTACATCTCTTTAATGTCTTTTAGGCCATGTCTACTCATCATTTTCTCACTCTGGAGGCCACAGTTCAATATAAGGGTTTTCCATGCAGAATTTGTGGTTGATTAGTGACAGTGAGGTGGGATTTTCTCCAAGTGCTTCATTGTTTCTGTGCTAATTACACTTCTGTCAGTGCTCCATACCTAGTCACATGATATGGTTCAGTAGATCCATTTGAGGCTCCAGTATCAAGGGACTGAGCCTCACCCCACTCCCAGATTTACGGAGGGATTTTATTTGTCAACTTGAACTTTCAATTCTCTTTCACAGAATTGTATAGTATGTTTTATTAGTAACATTTTAATTCTAGTACCATAAAAGAAGCCTGGAATGTGCCTTTCACACACTAATTTGTATGATGCAGTATTTCTGCTGAATGACTCTCTTTACCCTTTTAAAGGCTGAATTTCTTCTAAATATTATATAAAACTTCAGTCCTTACCTCACCTCTCCACTACAGAGCCCAGCAGTTGCTGTTTACTGTGAGAACCATGCAGAACACACAGATGCACTCTGTGGGCAGAATGCAGGGTTTAAATATGTTAAAGCAGGCAGTACATGTAATAACCACTGGGCTTTGAAGGGTTAAATTGTGAAGTATTGAGTTGTGGTTGCAGATGATGACTGTTGTTGATGTCACATTACAGATTGCCAACTCGCAGAACAGAGTGTTCCTGAATGGAAACAGCCTCATGCTTAACATCAATGAACCAACATTCGATGACTTGAGTGAGAAGTTGAAAAGTAAGAAGTAGACACCTGTTGGTGGTAGCTAGGCAGTAGAGACATCTTAGAACTGACACACGGTGTCTTCTGCAAAGTGTGTGCTGCTGGGCATGTTGCTCAAGTTACGTATGGCAGCATCTTGAGATTTGAGGCTCATAGCTGTGCAGTGTGGTGACACTGGGGTATCACAGGAAACTGTTGCCTCCATCTTCCCAACAGAAGAAGGAGCATTTTACTCTGAAGATAGAAGTGACAGATTTGTCCAGAATATTCATATCTGTCTACCAAACTGTACAGCATCACACCCTAGTGTTTCTCAACCGCTGGGCCACGGCCTGGTACCAGGCCCTTGCCTTATATACAGATGTTGAGAACCACTGCCTAATGACTATAGCCACAGCAGCGTGTTGCTTTGCTGTAGTATGTTGGCATGCCTGCAGTTGCAGGTAACAGTGTAGGGAGCAACTCACGGGCGCTCCAGTATCTAGATTTATATGTTTTTTCCTGCTTTTTAGTTTTATAGCCATTGCATATGCAATACAAGAAACATGTTCCGAAACCTGTCGTCTTCTGGGTTATGACACGGTGTAGTCTGGTTATCGCGTCTCCTTCAGCTCTGTGACACATGCTAGAGATGTGGTGATGTCATGCAAGTGTGAGGCACAGACAGATATTACTTTGTCTAATGCATTTACAGTGCTATTAATTCTGTAAGTACTAGCTTCATTCCAATTTTTGAAGTGGCTATGCCAGTTCTGATGATTCAGTGTCGTACTTAGGCTGTTTTCCTGTTGACTAGTGTGGAACACCTCAAGCTGAGAGAAGCAGCCTGCATGTAATTGACAAGAAGACTGTCAAGTGGAGACAAGTATTTCCTGCTTGCATATAGCAGTTCTCAGATCAACCAGTAGACGGCAGGAAATATCATGGTCTGTTGAACAGACCTTGGTGATGGGCTCCAAATGGAGGAACACATCTTATGGGATTGTAAATGGCACGAGGACTAATGGGCAACAGTGATGAACGTTCTTTGTGCAAACAGCAAAATAGAATACCCAAAGTCAGTTAAGGCTAGAAAAAGAAAGATTTGTAAAAGGTGTCTGTTACTTCATAAACAACATTCCTATATTTATTTAAAATATATATGTAAGAAAATAAAAAGAAGTAAATTACAAAACAATAACAATTACTCGCAGATTTAAGTTAAGATACATATTGAGAATTGCAGGGAGACTACTGTAACAGAATAAGGTATTTGTAAGGATGTGTTGTAGAGGGCCAAATGGGCATTGCCTTGGCTTTCCTTTTTGTATTTACACATATATTTCACAATTAAAAAAACATGTTGAAGTTCATATGGTTTCAGTATCCTCAACAGAGAGCAGTTACACATATGTATTTAAGGTCCTGCAGACGGTGTACCCATCATGTACAACTGTTGTAGTGGTGGGGTACATAGTAGCATGTACAGGAATGAGGAAGTGGGTTGGGAGGTTAACACCCCAACCTGCAGAGCTGAAGAATGCATAACCAAGAAACACACCATATCACAACCCAGAAGATGACAGTATGAATGTCCACTATTATAGGAGCCTCAAATCTCATATTTGTGGGCTTTGCCAGAATGACAGTTATTCCAGTTGTGAGGTTGGCACCACTGTGCCTTGCTAGCACTTTAGACTTAGTGCCTGCTGTTTCATAATAGGATTTAAGGAGGACAAAGTGAAAGTTGTGTGTACAGACAAATTCTTCATGTGTTTGTTTCAAGAGGTGTGGGCCTAGGTAAACGAGCAGACACATGGAGAAGTATGTACGTCATAGCCACATGTCTCGGCGATGTGGAGGTGAAATTTATCACATGTATCAAATATAAGCTCATGTTGGATCAGGTATTGCTGACTGATATCAGAAGCTTATAAGGAGAGACCATGGAACCTTTTCCTTCCCAACTTCATTTTCCACAGTTGGTAGCTCTGTGCAGCTGTCACCATTTGACAGATTTTGTTCAAGGGCTCTCATCACACGCCTTCGCAGTGTTTGGATATTTCGAGGAAGTAACATTACAAATGTGCCAAGTGGTGATGTAAGCTAGCTCACTGAACAGTGTGTCACTATTTGATGCTTTCCGTCTCTGGCTACAGTTTCCACAGATGACACTTCTATTCATACAGCCTTTGAGGGACACTTTGATTTTGACCATGAATATGTACGCTGTGAACTTGGCAAATTCTGGAAATCTTAACAGTACGCATCCTGTTGTGTGTCATATATAGGATATACAGTACAGTGGGGGCAGTCTACACAACAGTATTTCTGAAAAAACAAAATAGATACTACTATATCAACATTTGTTTATTGGTTGTTGACGCTGCATGTTTCGACCCTTATGTTGTGTCATCATCAGGTGTATAATAATACTAGTATTAGTTCTTGAATTAAACTAGTTGTGTTGGTTCTGACCTTCCTATTGTCATGTGAAGCTTATGCTTGCTATACTGTGTATTACTCAACATGTTTATACTTGGAGTGAGGTAATTCTAGATTTTTTATGTTAAATGTAAAGGCAGTTCCCCATGATGACATGTATTGGCACGCAGGCACCCCACACCATAATTATTCCTACCACCTGGATCAATAATCAATACATAGTGGTCACAAAGTTTTGAACAGGTGCATAAAATATATTACAAATATGTCTGTACAATTTTAATTTCAACTTCTACTCTTTACTATAAATTAAAATTATGTATAGAAAACTTATAAGAACACAGTAGGGATCCATACTGAATTAGACGCAATTCAAGAACTAATTCTAGTATTATTATGCACCTGATGATGACCCAATATAAGGGTTGAAACATGCAGCGTCAACAACCAATAAACAAATGTTGATACAGTAGTGTCTGTTTTGTTTTTTCGGAAATATTGTTGTGTAGACTGCCCCCACTGTACATATACATCACATATCCTATATAACAATAACAGTAATAATAGTCTAGAGGTAGTTTTTCAGCGAATGCTCACATAATGCGAAGCGACAACACTGTAATGCCAAATGATTAGTGCCATCTTCTGGTCGTATCATAAGTAATTAGGATTAGTTTTGCATTTTGTTTCTATGGAAATGACATACCGACAAACATTACTCTAAATTCATGTAATTATGTCTGCATGATCACTGCTCTGTTACCTGGCCAGCATACATTATCTGCATAGTTCAGGCATCAATATAAAAATATTGTCCACTGTGTGATTAATTCAAAATATGCAAGTTTAAAAACAATCTGTTTCATGTCACAAAATGTAAGACAAATCTGAGGAGGTGTAGGAGAGTGTACTGATGAAGACACTTGGCACCCACTAGAACTGTGAGCATTGGGTTGCATTGTTGGACATCAAGATGTGCAAAAGCCATACGCAGGACACTTCTCTCTCCTGCCCATGCTTTGTGTAGGAATTCCTGGCATAGCTGGATTTCTTGCGCTCACTTGTTAACAGCTCTGTGACCCTGTTTCTTGCATGTTGGAAAATAAAGCATTTGTCAGACTAATGAAGCCGCCATCTTCACTTTGTGACCAATCCTAAGTCATTCCAAAGTGATGTTTGTGTTATGTGATGACACTTGGTGTGAGCAGCTAGCCACTGGCTCCGGTTTGTAGCACTGTGCCCCCAGTCGCTTGCCAAGCTGTGGTGTGCTGGAAGTTTCTCTTAATTGCTGCTCTTGTAATGTGTATGGTTTTGTTAGAGTTGTGTATCATCTGTATGCAGTAAGTGGTGGCACTCCTGTTTCATATTCAGGAGGTCCTGGGTTTAAGTCAAGGCCCAGAAACGTGCTATCTGTTTCTCTTATTTTCCCAAACCCCTTCTAGGCCTTCCTGAGTGCTCCCCTGGATTGTCTTAGCCTTTCAAGGCAAGAGATGGAAAGTATTGTCACGTGTTTGATATGTCACGCGACAAATAACTTTACGTGGGTCTTGGATTTAGCGAATCTTTATTGGACACTCACACTTACACACCATACAATTGTTATCACTTGCAGTGTCACCTGACTTCTGGCCCAATATTAGATACGACGCCTCATCTATCCTTGGCCGTGGTTGGATCTCTTCTGTCCCTGGCAGCAGCTACCTGAAGACTGTCTTCTTGCTATCTTCTTCTATATCGTACGGTAACTTGGCGAATGCCTTCAACCCCTTTTTATAACCTCGGCCGCTGCTATGCAGTGAACCCTCGTTATGGCCGTGGAGACTCATCTCCAGGGAGATTTGGTGTTCTCCACACAACGGCTCACTGTTGGGATTACAATACCGCTATTGTTACTTCCTATGCAACGGTATGTTCTAGCGTTTGCATGGTAGTAACTCTTCTGGATTCCAAACATGTGACATTATGTTTAAGTAGGCCATAACTGCCCCCCTATGCTTCCAGGTTTTCCCTTCATAATCATCCTTCCAAAATTTTGGTCAGAAAACTTGTTTCAGAGACCTATCCATAAATGTGAGGATAATATTGTGATCCATCTTAAGAAAACAGGGTGAGAGGTTGTAAAATTGATTACACATTGAGTAGCATAGAATTCCTTGACCAGGCGAGTTGCTACTGACTTCTCAGGAAGGATCCTGTTTCATGGGGGCTTGTTCAGTTACTGTGGACCATACAGACTCTTGAGGATGGTTGCAGCTCGCATACGGTAGGCATCAGTCTTAGCAGTGTTGAATGCACAGAGAACTGGGTGGAATGTGGGGACAAGTTTATGCTGCTGTGCCTTTCTAACCATCTTCTGCAGCATGTAGCTCACAGAAACTTGGTCTGTGTGCAGCAGACATTTTCATAAAATAAAGATTTCAGTTTTCTGAGATGTGATGCTCCATGGTTTGGTACTCGGGTAACATTTGAGCACCTGCTGCCTCTCATCTTCAGGTTGTGCAAGTACCACAGCATGAAGACATGGGGAATGGAGGTGTAACTCCACCATTCTTAGCCTTAGCACCAGATGAGTGGGTGGTCAGCTTCATGTTCCGACTGCTTAACCCCCCAGCGAAACAGCGCCCAGTGTCTGGTGAAGAGAGCCTGGGTCAGCCCAAGGGCTAACCTGGATGTTATGGAGAAGAGAACTGCCTGTTCCTGCCACCAGAAATTGAACCCTAGTCCTTGTGCTGTGCCGACTGAGCTGTCTCAGGTAGAAGATAAAGTGTTAGTACCCCTGTACTAGTCCGTGTGGTATCACAACTTGTAGTGTCACATTTTCATAAATCAACTGATAGAATTGAAGGGGCATGGTGATCTTGCAGTAAGATATTGATACTGGAGTTCTGTGTGGGATCCCTGGTCTGATCTGCATTGCAGACCCTTCACCTTACAAGAGACGTAACTTCCAGAATATAAAGAACAGCAGGCTGTTCATGACCACTGTCATTAGGGCTCTCAGTCTGGATTATGGGTGCCTGGGAGAGCTATGGGCTGGACAACGTCGGAGTTTGAGTCCAGGTAGGGTCAAAAATTTCCTCTTCTCTGAATCATCCAGACCATGTCAGGGGCCCACCAAGCCTCCTATCCAGTGGGTACTGGGGGTAAAGCGGCCGGGGCGTGAAGCTCACTACTTACCTCCAACTATTGCCAGTGTCAAGAAAATGTGCCTCTATACATCCACTCCCCCCACCTTCATGGCATAGTGCTTAATTAGTTACTCACAGGGACAGCTTTACCTTTTTTACATTTTTGCACCCCAGACATGGATTCTGTGCCTTTGCTGAGATGGGCAGAAACCTGTAGGGTGTGCACAGACCATGTGTTCCCAGCACTGGCCACACATATTGAACATGCATAAAACAGGAGTCCAGTGGAGGAGCAGGGGAACTCTGCAGGCACACAGCGGCTGCAGATACAACAGTGGTGCTCCTCGTGATGTTGAAACAAAGCGACTGATAACGAGTTGCCTGTACATAATCTTGTGTTGAACTGCATCATCAGTTAAGCTACTCAGCCCTAAAATCTGTAAAAGCAACACACTTTTCCTATATACAAGGCCCCATATTCTTGCCAATAACACAATATGTATTTGGAAGTTGATCAGGTTGGGATGTCGCCTGTCATTATTGAGGTTCTTTGTTGTTTTCCTCAGCCCCTCCAGACAAATGCTGGGATAGTACCTTAACTGGGCCCTGAGTACTGCCTTTTGAATCCTTTTCATTTGATTGTTTGAACAATAATGCTATTGTTTGATGCCAAACAGTCTGAGATACTGACTGTCAAAATAAACTGCAAGAAAAAGAGACATCAGAGGTTTAGTTTTTGTTTTAATTAGTCATCATAGCGGAAAGATTTCTGTTCCCATTTTAGTTTTGCTGTTGTACTGGGCTGGTTCATGCTTCAGTGTGGGATGTTGCAGGCTGCCAGGCAGACTAGTCTGGTCTCCATGCCCCCAAGGATGTGTTGGTTTGATATGAGAAGTGGATGTCATCTCGTAGTGCCTGCAGAAGGTCTGGGTTCAGTGCTCAACCGAACCTTGAATGAAAGTAAACATTTGAATAGCCATCTCGCAGTGTTACCACATCACTAGCGAGGAACATGAAGTTCTGTTTGCTTTTCAGGCGGAGGCACTGTGAGGTCGACGGGTGATGGAGACACCAGCTCAGTTGTTTTGGACTCAGCAATGGGCACTGCCACAGGCTTGTATAGACATTAATGTGTTGCACTTCAGAGTCGCAGTGATTGTGGCTGCACAGCAGCAGTGAGAGAATTTGAAGAGTCTTCATCTGTTGGTGACACCGATAGACCAATGTGACTCCAAAATCAATAGACATTATCTAATTTGGATTAATTGTCTGAAGTTTCTTTGCCTATAGTTTTGAATTTGAAAGAAGTTACGATCGTATTAACCTGTTGGTAACACTGTGATTCAGAATCTGGTTTTCTAGGCAAGTGTTCTTCAGCATCAGACAAGTGGTATATGAGTTTATGTGGTAAGCACCACAGTTTTCTGTCTTCATTTGTTGGCAGCATATGAATGTGACTCAGCATGAAACTTTATAGTGAACCTTTGTTGAAGATGTGTACCAAATTTTGTGATAGTCCGCACATCAGTGCATTTGATACAGCATCTGTAGTCGATGGGCCTACAGCAGACTATTTGTGATTCACTTGCAATGTCCTATCTTCACATCTGCGGTTGGACAGGAAACCCTGAATTTGTTGTAATTTGAGGATAGGGATATGACATTTTTGGCTGACAGAACCTTTGATGCTTTTAAATGGCACATGACCTTTTCCATTCTTCTCTGTATGAACCCTTGTGTCTCTGTGCCCACTATTTCCTTGCTGTCTTTTTCATATCTCTCCCTCGCTTGGTGTCAGTATCTTTGCTTAGTCTTCCCATTGGTCATTTATTGATCGTTTGGAGATCATCAATGTGGGTTTCAACGTAACACATCAAGTACTGATGAGATCTTTTGCTTTTGTCAGATACTGGAGAAAAAAAAATTGGAGTACAGTGAGACAGTACATCAGCTATTCACAGACTTCAAGAAAGCCTCTGATTCAGTTAGGAGGGAAGTATTTATTGTACAATATTCTGATAGAGTTTGGTGTATGCATGAAACTAGTTAGGTTGATTAAAATATGTTTAAATGAAACTTATAGTAAAGTCCGTATAAGTAAACATTTGTCTGATAATTTTCCTATCCAGAATTGTCTGAAAAAAGGAGATGCTTTATCGCTACTGCTTTTCAACTTTGCTTTAGAATATGCAATTAGGAAGGTCCAGAGAAACCAGGTGGGACTGAAATTAAATGGGACACATCAGCTGTTGGCCTATGCTGTTGATGTGATTCTACTGGGTGATAATGTAGATACCATAAAGAAAAAAACAAAAACTTCAATTGACGCAAGTAAGGAGGTTGGTCTAGAAGTAAATACAGAGAAAACTAAGTATATGTTGCTTTCTTGTCACCAAAATGCAGGGCTAAACCGTGACATAAAGATAGGTAGCATGTTTTGAAAATTTGGCACAGTTCAGATATTTGGGAGTGACTATAACAAATGAAAATTTGATTCAGGAGGGAATTAAGAGGAGATGGAACTCAGGTAATGCTTGCTACCATTCAGTCCAGATCTTGTCTTTTGTCCAAAAACATAAAAATTAGAATATACAAAACTATAATTTTGCCTGTGGTTCTGTATGGGCGTGAAACTTGGTCTCTGACACTAAGGGAGGAACATAGACTGAGGGTGCTGAGGAGAATATTTGAACTGAAGAGAGATGAAGTGACAGGAGAGTGGAGAAAACTGCATAATGAGGCGCTTCATAACTTCTACTGTTCTTCAAGTATAATTAGAATGATCAAGTCAAGGAGGATGAGATGGGGAGGACATATAGCACGAATGGGGGAGCAGAAGAAGAATATTGCATATAGGATATTGGTGGAAAAGCCAGAAGGAAAGAGACCACTGGGATGACGAAGGCATAGGTGGGGGAACAATGTTAAAATTGATCTTGGAGAAATAGGATGGGGTGGTATGGACTGGATTGATCTGGCATAGGATAGAGACCAGTGAAGGGCTCTTGTGAACATGGTAATGAACCAGCGGGTTCCATAAAATGCTGAGAAATTCTTGAGCAGCTGCACAACTGGCAGCTTGACTGTATAGCTTGAAATTGTAGTAGATAGATGAGATCACAGACAAATTAAGGAACCATCTCAGCATTTCACCAGATGGACTGAGGAAAACGTGGAATAAAACTGTCATGATACTTGATGCCCAAGCCAAGATTTAAATTAAGCACCTCTCGAGTACAAGTACAGGGCGTTACTGCTACACCAGCGTGCTCAGTCATTTATGTGATATGAAGATCAGTGTTCATTGGGCTGCATACTTTATTTGAAATTGTGAGCCAGGTACTTATCACAAGATGCATCTCAGTGACTGAGTAACAACAAGCATGATTCATCTGTTTGCCATGTGTTATTGTTGCAATTAGTACTGTCATTTCCTATTCTTGAAATTGTGTTCTGCCCCCCTGGTATCAGAACTGCTTATATAAACATCCTGTTGTTCCTTCCTTTAGGGCGCACACCCGTCCATTTGTAGAATTGATGGTTGCTTCCATAGCAGTAGTTAGCTTTAAGAATCACTGAACCTGAAGTGATGGGGACCGAGGTCATGACATGGTTGCAACTGGTACCACCTGATGTATAAATGTGCACAGCTGTGATGGAATGTTGATTGGTAGGGGAAACTAAAGTACTTTCCACTTTGTCCACCACAAACCTGATCAAGAGATGTGGCATGAAGCATGCAGCACTCACTGATTCTGTTTCTCTTCTGTGAACTGAAGAGGTCAGCACTGTGCAGAGTAGACAGACAACAATGTTAGTGAAATTGTAAAGTTGGCTGGCAGTGTGTTATTCACATAAGGCAAGGTTTAATAAACTGATGTTATATTCATCTGATTCCTTAATTTGCATGTGCATATAGATAGACAAGCATGTGTGCACACGCAGTGTGTCTGAACGCAACATGGTCGTGGTATCAATGGGCCACTTGCTCACAGTATGTGCAGCAGAACCCAGCTTGTAAATGTTTCTGTGATCATTGCATTCCTCTTTGTGTAACGGAAATATGGCAACGTGCTGACACCACATGGCTCAAGACACTGCGCAGTTCTCACAGCCATATGTTGCATGCAGGGTAAGTGGACCAACCCCTAGCCCCCTCCCTGCAGAAAAAGAGCCCTGGACCACACGTAGGTTCCTAAACACTTTGCATATGCACACAGGCAGGGCTGTTCTGCAGAGAATTGGATTGAAATGGGTTCTCTTGGAAGTGTCACAGTCACTTGCTGGTTTAGGAATGCCTCAAGTCTTCGTTTGGTTTACAGATTTTCCAAATGAAAAGCGTACACATATTTGTCTTATTTCTCTGAATCGCTGATGGATCCGAATACTTGCAGCCCCCCCTTTCCGAAGGACTGGAATCTCATTCCCATGCTCCCTATAAGCTTCCTTCTGTGACACAGTGTTTACACTCTGTGGATTGCAGCAGGTGCTCGCAGTACACAGTCATTTAAATCTTGGAAATGTGTGAAAGTCACACCTCACAGCATTTAGCGTGCCGTCAGAATTCAAACTGACTACACACTGAAATTATCATTATCTTGTGTGAAGCAGGTGGCTAGCTGTCAGGACCACTTCAAGATGTCAGTAGCATGATGCTGACAACACACAGGCACTGCCTCTCGGTGTGTTGTTATTACAGCTTTTGGTTCCATGGTCCCAAGTTAGCAGTTGGTGGCAAGAAAGCAAAGAGCACTTCTTGGTAGACAGAACAGTGCTGCCCCCCCCCCCAACCATATGTGGACATATAGCATGAAAGGCAGTACAGTTTTGCTTGAAACACAAAGAAATAAGTTGGGAGACTTAAGCATATATGAGAGGTTAATATTAAAATGGATCACAGACAAACTGGCTGTGCAGATGTGTCAACTTGTTCAGTGGCAGGCTTCTGTGAACGCTGCAATGTTTCCTTAATGTGCTGTGCAGTTATAGACAGCCTACCTTCTGCTTTTCACTGTGCTGGACTGTTTCTTGTGATAGTGATCGGTCATAAGCGTATCTCAGAAACTGGCAATGCAGTTTGCCAAGTTTATCTCCTTGATTTCACAGTAATGACATGCTCCACCATCATGCCTCATGATATTATCAGATCCGTGTACACCCTTGTCGAGCCCTGTTTGACTCTCAGTCTGTGTCAGTTGTCACATTCATGTGACCCAAATGCTGGCATCGCTGATGTCAAACATGTCTGTATTATTTACCGTCTTCTGTAATTAATTTCTTGGAGGTCTCAGGTTCAATATTCAAGAGGCGAGCTATTACAGATGAGATTGAGCATTCCTTTCCTCAGTTCCTCCATCCAAATACTTGAACTGTGCCTACAAGGAGGCCACCGCAACACATCTTCCCCAACTAAACATTTGCAGTGATTTGCCATTTCATACAGAGTTGCCTGTGACATCTCTTCATACAGCCACTTGTTTTATAAATGTCTGTTTCCGTCTGTTTCCAGGAATGACTTTGTTGTTGGTTACTGCCCACAGGATGAAAACCACTGTTTGTTATTCTTGGATATAGGTTAGTCAGCATGTCCTTTACCAACATAAATAAAATTATTTGTGTAATTTTTTAAATGAAAAGACAGAGGCACTGCTTAGTAATGACCTGGAGGAATGTGTGATGATGTGTCATGCAAACTTGGGTGTTAAACTTTGTTATACCTTGAATAGCCCTTCTGTTCAAAGGGATCACCGGTATGGCGATCTTCGTTCCCATCATATCTTGAAAATGGAATGTAGTAACTTTCTAATGATGACATAGTGATGTGTGCCACTTTCTGATAATGTCTCATGCCCAAAGATGTTTTAGACACACACTGCTGGAAAATTACAGCTTTCACACCTCAACAGAAAAGTTACAGGCATTATATTAAGTGTGCTCCAAACTTCCATAGTCACCCACTTTCTACCTAAGTACTGTATTCAAGTAGTAACAAACCCAACATTTGCACAGCAAACACACAAATGCTTTAACTTTCTGTTCTCTGAACAGAGCCACAATTTCCCTGAAATGCCACCAGGATGTCCATACATTTAGTTATCTTACAGCAGAAGTGAATGTTATGTGTGTTCTTTTTGAATGGTCATTCTAAAGAATGCCTCTCTCTTTGCCTTCAGATCAGTAGCCTCAGATGCACATCTTGACCACCTAATCCACACAACACAAGGCTCATCAAGTGTCTTCCCAATGTTAAATTATCATATATGAAGATATGACATGGAAGTCAGACACCACAGTCACACGTTTTTAGCAGCAGCAATCCCCTTTTCTAGATTAAGGCAGTCGAGTACTGCGGCTCCTACAGAACTGCGACGAGTGAGCATAGATGTCACCAGTGTCCACCTGTTGAGTTTTGGGTCATAGCGCTCCACAGAGTTGAGCGAAGAACTGCCATCATTACCGCCAAGAGCGTACAGGCAGCCGTCAATCTCCACCACCTCATGTGTGGACCTGCATGAGATCAGAGATCCAAAAGTGGTGAACACTAAGATTGCAATAAACATGACAGTCCATCATCAGGTTGCAAAAATGGAAGCAGATCCAGTTTCCAAAACATGTTCAGGAAAACTCAAAGACAGTGGACAACGTCCATCATAATAGTAAGACACCGTCTGAACTTATTGAGGCTTGTAGTATTACCTTCTGGAATGCATGGCTGATATAGGCTCCCAGGCATTCCTTCTGATGTTGAACCTCTCCCCACTCGACATGCACATGGTCCCATCATTGCCCCCAATGCAGTACAGGGCACCATCTAAGGGGGCCACGCCACAGCTGCTGCGGCGACTGCTCATGGAGGGCACCGGGCACCACCTCCCCATCCGAGGGTCAAACCGCTCCACACTTGCCTGATAGTTGGTGGAGTCAAATCCACCAAGCGCATATACACAGTTCTCTGGGACAGTAAGCACATTCTGGTGGAAGGAACTGAGTTTGTTTGATTCATTGAGGGGAATGTTTGAAACTAGGGGAGAATAGGAGCCTGAAGAAAACCTTCATGATCTGTACTCTTTGCCTGGTAATCAAGGAGTATGAAATGGGTAGGAAAAGTAGCATGCATGGTGGAGATAAGTGCATGCAGATTTTGGTTGCAGGGTGGGGGCTCGATTCACATGACTCAGGGACCGGCAGAAGGCTTTTGTAAATACAGTGATGAACCGCTGGATTCCATGAAAGGTTGGTTACATCTTATTTAACTAAGCAACCGTCAGCTCATTGGAGACCAGTGCTAGTCCACTTAACGTGTGTATGTAATACATGTCCTTTTATTCCCCCCTCCCCTTTTTCCATTTAGAGCCTTTGCACATATTTGTGCTACGTGTTCTGTAGATCAAATTGTACCCTTCAGTGGCCCACCCATCCTGACAGTGCTCATGATTTTCCTCAGTCCCTGTAGGCAGAAGCAGTTGCTTACCAACGACAGCGATGCGACAGTAACGTCTGCGTGTGGTCATGGCAGGGCACGAGGTCCAGACCCCTGTCAGCGGGTCATAGCGCTCCATGCTGCTGAGGCATGAGGCCCCGTCATAGCCGCCACATGCATACAGCAGCCCGTCGAAGCTACAGGTGCCCAGACAGCTGCGCTTGGTGCCCATCGGGGTGATGGCAGTCCACTTGTTCAGCATTGGGTTGTAGCTCTCGGCGGAGGCCAGGTCGGAAGCGCCATCATACCTGCTTATCAACACGTGAAAGTTAGCTTCGCGCTTCGGTCGCCTTATCTCCACGGACGGAGTGACCCGGGCTGGTCCCGTTTCAGCCACGTTCTTTTTACTCTTTTAAATATTGTGGCATACTTGCTCCAAGAAAGAACGGTTGAGCCACATAAACATTAATTTCTAAGTAATACATGCACGCAACAATTGAACAATGGGCTTATGCAACCCGCTTCTAGGCAACGACTCGGTAAACACACTTCCGCGTAGGCGCAATGACGTCACCACAACAGTGCTTAGCTATCACGTGACTTGTGTTTTCTGTGTGCAACAGTAGAAATGTGTCTTCTGCGTTGTCCATGCCGCGGCTATATAGCACTAGTCTGCTTGCAGCTAAGAAGAGTTCTAAGTTGAGTTCCAAGGTTCCAGAGTTATTGAAGACGAACTGACAAGAAGACTATATAGCGATTTGAAGTGATAGTTTCTGTGTTAAGATCCGTTACCAGAAGATGACTAGCGTTTGTGTAACAGTGAATTACGTATATAAAGTGTCAATCAGCAACAGCGCTGTACTGATTGCAATTAAGAGAAATTGTAACTGAACTGCTAATAAATCCAATCATCCGAACTAGACCCCGTTATTTTCGTCACGCGTACCCCCCCCCCCTACACGTGACAGTACTAATGTAATGTACGTTTAAAATCCAACGGAAAGTGTGCACTGACTTTAAAATCCCGTCATCTGGTCGCCACATTTTAACGAATGCGCAGGTTTATTATTATTATTATTTTAATACAACTGGGAAAATAATTCCTTTCGCATCTGCGACCCTCAACCAGGCGCCGGGATAGCTCAGTAACGACTGTGTCACGTACAGGACGACCGGAAAGTCGGGGTTAAGATTCCTGATAGAGGCAGATTTTCTCTCCTCCACAGCGTCCAGACCAGCTCTGGAGCCCACCCCGCCTTCTAGCCAATGGGTGTGCGGGCACTTGCCCTACAGTCAAAGCGGCCGGGACGTGATGCTCACCATTTACTTTTATTTGGTGCCGAAATGAAGATTGCGTGGAGCTGCACCCCTCTCCCCCATACAAGGTCCGCGTCCTCTGTGAACCTCAGATCAAGAAAACATGAAAGTAGTGTTCCCCTCACCCTCCCACCACATAAAGGAGCTTGCCGAGGCTGGTGACTCCACTGCGACTGCGCCGATACACCATGGAAGCGATGGGCACCCAGCGGTCCGTCTGTGGGCTGTAGCACTCACACTCGCTGTGGATCGCGAACAGTGACCCGCCACCTGCAACCAATCACAATAGCCGTTGCTAGGGAACAGATCTAGAGGAACATTGTTTTCACGGCAACGACAGAACACGCAATAATGGAAGAGATGTTCTCTGTGCGGTCCGCGCTGGTGCTATATACCGAGGAGTAGTAGGTCAGCTGTCACGCGTTCGAGTGACTATAGATGGGGTTTGGATTGATAATCTGAGATACTGGACGCTTCAGCACATCTCGTGACTACACTGTCACACACACACACACACACACAGAGACTGGTGTTCTCAGATCACGGTCTTCATTGCACTGTTTGGTAACGTCTTCCAATAGTGGACGTTCCTCTGCTCACGTCCTCGCAGGCTGGCGACGATCTCACGCCAACCTCATGCTCCGTCCGTTGGCTTCAGCTGGGAGCTCTCGGGCCGATCTAACTGCCGACCCTCCTGACAGTTAGCTTCTGTCTTGTCTTGGTGGGTCGGTCCGGGAGAAGAAAGCACTCAGTTATTGGTCTCTAGCTTAGCTTCTAGCCTTCCCTGGTTGGTTTTTATTAGTTTTCATTTCGGCATGATGGCTATCATCCAGAGGAAGGGGAACGTCTGCTGTTGGAAGCCGCTACCAAGCAACGGCTTGTGAAGCCTGAGAAGACTTTGTATGTGCTGTAGTTACACCTTTGGAGTGTGTAACTCAGTGAGACTGTCGTAGTTTTTCGCAGTTACGTCCGGTAAGTGTTCAGTAAATCCGATTACCAATCCAGCCCCGTTTATAGCCACTCTACCATGTGACAGTGTTTCAGTTCCACGTACCCACAGCAAACAGATAGGGCTGCATTCCTTCGGCGCGCCGCTCCACTGTGCGCTCATTGGCTAGTGCTGACCTCTGCTCGGGAAGCAGGTGGTACTTCATGGCCTCCAGTAACAGTTCCTTACACTCCGTGTTCCCGCGGATCAGCGGCTCCGAGTCCACGAAGCCCATGAGGAAGTCGCGGGCCATCAACGGTAGGCGGACGTGGTGCATGAGCTGCACAGACAGGCAGACAGGCGTTAGGGCCGAATTCGGGCCGTGGGTTGTGACTGTGCTGAATACAGAGCTAGTACCTGGGCCACGTACTGCTCTCTGCCGGCCAGGTCGTGCTTCGTCCAGCTCATGACGGCGGTAAATACTTTCTCCTCGGACGCGATGTTCAGCTGACTGTTGCAGATCAGCTCCTCCACCTGCAACACAAGGGATTGGCACAAAGTGGCTCGAGTGCCGACTGTTGAGAAACTAATGCCGCCTTGACTCTGAAGAGCACTTAGCTTCTGGGATGTCACGCCGTGTAGTCTGGTAGAAGTTTACCGGCGTTTCGGAGAACCATACTGTGTGCACATTCTTCAAGGCCTACATCAGAATCTGTTTTATTACAGCTCACTTCGCTTGCTTCCTGCTCGTTACCATCCTGGCTTACATTTCGACCCTGAAGTTGGAGCCAGTGTGGTCCTTCGAAACGTCGGTGAACTTCCACCAGGCAACACGGCATCACATACCAGGCGATAGTGTTCTTGGAGGTCACGGTCTCAAGAAATTCGCGCTTTCTACGGAACCCGAAAGTTCATTACCGTGTTCACAAGAGCCCGTCAGAGCCGGAGTGAAGGGAGGAGGCAGCGCGTGTTGCCCGAGTTTCATCTGCTCTTCATTTCTTCGTGAATGCGGTATGAGCTGTTACTGCCGCTGGGCGTGAAGCTGACAACTCCACTCCCCCGTACGCCTTCAAGCACAGGGACGGGACGTGAACCTGGAGCTTGAAACGCGTCAGTGTTGCCAACATATACACTGCTGAAGCGAAACGAGACCCTCCACACATTTGATTGTAGTTTGTTTAACGACGTTTTCAATATCTTACATCCTATACCGTTGAATGATACGAACAACGAACTGGAAGGGATTTGGAAGGAAGAGGTCGTGGAACCGGCCCAGCCCTCGGGTTCAGCATGTGTCAGGGCTGCTATCGATCTGTGATCGTGTTGTCCTCTACATATCGTGTCAAATGTCTTGTCTCGTGCGGAGGGGCGCTCCAGTCGCCACAGCACTCCTGCCTGCAGACTGTCCATCATATCGCTACAGTTCGTCTGAGTCCACTCGGTAAGTCGGCCACTACTGGCCTATTGTAGACAGATGAGTGGGCGTGGATCAGTCGGTGGAATGAGAATTGGCAGGGGTAACCGAAGTACTCGGAGAGAACCTGCAACTTTGCCCACCGCAAATGCCACACGACCTCACCCGGGCTCGAACCCGGGTTGCCGCGGAGGGAAGCCGGCGACTAACTGCCTGAGATATGGCACGGCCTTGTTGCTGCAGTTACTTTACGACAGCTGAGAAAATACGCAATTTTATAAAATTTATATGATATTTGGTGATCGGTCGGTTCGTGTAGTGACTAGGCAACGGCCTGGACGACTAAGGAATCTGGGTTCAAATCTCGGCAGGACAAGGGATTTTTGTGTTTGCCACAGGGTCCAGACTGGCTCTGGTACCCACGCCGGAGGTAAAGTGGCTGGGGCGTGAATCTCTGATCAGTCACCGCCATCTAGTGCTGCAGTTAAGAATGCTGCCTAATCAAGCACGGCGAAAACTTTACCCTCGTGAATTTCGCGTTGTCTCCGTCTGTCCCCTCTGTCACGTTTAAATTTGTGACTGAACGGGAGGTGGGAACCGAACGAAGGTTGGGGGGTGGGGGCTCGGTTGCTGCACCCCATGGACAGTCCACAGACATCTGTCAGTTGAGAGTTTGAGTTATGAGAAGTGAGAAGCTGGTAGCCGAAGCCGTGGACAGTTCAGGAACCCAGAGGAAGGGGAACGTCCGCCGTTGGAAGCCGCTCCCAAGCAACGGCCAGTGACGACTGAGAAGACTTTACGTTTGCTGTAGTTACCGTGACTTTGGAGTGTGTACCTCAGGGAGACTGTTGCAGTTTTTTTAGTTACGTCCTGTAAGTGTTCAATAAATCCGACTACAAATCCAAACCCCGTCTATAGTCACTCAGTCACGTGATAGGACGCACCGGTCGTCGCGAACCCCTGCCTCTGGATCCGAGAAGATTCAGAATCGCTGCTCTGCAGAACAGAGTACAAAACAACGCACCCCTCTGTCCCTCGGTCTGCACGGCAAACTTTGTGACCGGGCCGCGAATCACAGCGATCTCTCCCTCAGGCCACCCCTGCCTCTCGTAGCTGCCTCTCAAATCTCACTCCTTATTCCGCAACTTCCTTCTTCCTGCCGTCGCGACGACAAACAGACGCAGTGACCTGTCACCTATCGGCGCCGTCGGGGCACCAAGCGCCTCATAAGCCGCCGCCGTCTTGCTCGTAACCCTGTCTTGTTAACAGGAAACCGGCGCGCGATATGTTAGGGTTCCGACGGACCGGTCTGTTCTGCTGCCATCCGGGACTGGGACAGTGGCGACATTTATCCAACTCAAGCGGTAATGTTTCCGACTTGTATTCGAGAAGTGCGTGGTTCCAATCTCGACCGGAATACCGGCAATTCAAACTGAAATTTCTTCGTGGCCTTGGCAGTTGCCCGGATATCACCTCAAATTGGCCACGGCCGCTCCCTTGCAGAGCCTTCCAATTCACTGTTCACCAATAATCGCACTGTTCGATGCTACACGCGTACAGCGCGCCTAACAAACCATACACCCGTATGTTCTACATGCCCCGCCCATCTCAACTGCCAGTCTGTGCTGTCAGTAGACACGTGGCGCCCCTGACAGGATGGGTGGCAGCAGACTGGCCAACAGAGTTTGCGCTTACCTCGCTGAACGGAAGCAGGAGAAACTCCTCTGTGCCCATTACTTCCTGGAAGTTCTGCAGGGCGAACCGATGTGACCGTCGGTGTAGCTCCTTGCACGCATGCGCATCTGCAACCAAGCGTCGACATGTGAGATGTGAGGCGAATATAGAGACGGCTGTCTGCTGGGATGTGGCGCCGTTGCTCGATATCTAAACTCTCGTTTTCCTGCAAGTCTTACTCTTCTACTCTGAGGATGGAGGCAGCAGGTTTCTCCGAAACGCCGGTAAATTTCTGCCAGACTGCACGGCGTCACATCCCGAAACATAACAATCTTTTACTCAGTTTCCCCCCGCAACCTCACTCACGGTACCGTTGCTAGGATACGCTGTAATTATACAGTGTGTGTGAGTTTTACTGCTATGCGACCCTACCCGGAAGTAAGTGGCAAGCTGTCGGTGTATCTGCAAACATGCGACACTTCCTGGGAACGCCAGGCGCTGTGTGTTTGTTTTATTACAACTAACTTCATGGAACTGAGCTCTTGTGAAAGGGTCGCCAGTAGTGCGCCTATTCAAGAACTTCCCAGCAATTTATGGAACCAGAAGGTTCATTACCATATTCACAACATCCCTCCACTGGTCCCTATCCTGAGCCAGATCAAACCAGTCCACACTACCCCATCCTGTTTCTCTAAGATCCATTTTAATATTACCCACCCACCTACGTCTTGGTCTTCTTAGCGGCCTCTTTCCCTCTGGCTTTCCAACCAATATACTATATGCATTCCTTTTTGCTCCCTTCGTGCTCCATGCCCTTCCCATCTCATCCTCATTGACTTGGTCATTCTAATTATACTTGGAGAGGAGTACAAGTTACGAAGCTCGCAATTTCTATTATTACTGTTACTGCTGTATTTACGATAAGATTACACAAACCCGTTGAGCCGGCTGCGTCACACCATGACGTGGTGTTATTGTTACTTTGTATTCAGGAGGTCCCCGCTTCGGGGACGGCCCTGAAATATTTTCGTGCGTTTCTTAATCCTTCTCGGGAATTTCAAGGCGACGTCAGATTGCTCCCCCACTCCATCACTTCCAGTGGATCTGGTGCAGCATCGTCACACGACAAATTGTCGTGAGACTAGCTCAGTTCAGAGTTGAGGCGCATCCCTTGTGCGCAGCTCGGCAACTCGACGTCGGAAGGAGAAATGTTGAGTGCTCCAGCATACACACCCTTGTTAGGATGGTTATATACTGAGAGGTCGTGGCCCATTTACACGTATGCGTACTATCCTTGAAAAACTGGTGCAAAGAAATCGTCTGTCAGAATAGCAGCCCGCTATGCTAACCTGGTGGGCGGGATAATATTAAAATGAATTGACTGTGGATCTGAGTACTGGATTCAAGTGACTGTGCTGCTACCTGTAGAAGAGACAGCGGTGTTTCCTTTCCGGTCGGTGCCAGGCGCGACAGTACCATCCACGGGACATATTGTGGCGTATTTGCTGAAAGCAAGAACTGTGTAGCCAGAGAAACAGCCGTTGCCAGGTAATTCCCGCACCCAACAATAGAGAAATTGTCACGGTTCGAGATATGCCCGTACAGCCTCTGTTATGGAACGATTGAGTAAGCGCGGTCCGTGCCGATAGGGTTATAGAAAGGGCAAAGAAGATCAGTTGAGTCTGGAGACGCCAGCCAGCTTGGGAGCGGAGGAACTGAGGCATCAGAATTACTGAGTGGAGCTGAAAGTCTGGCTGTGAAGAGAAGACTTTGTGTATGCTATATAGTACCGCGTTATTTGGAGCGTGTAACTCAGTGAGACTGTTATAGTTCCTGTGTTAAAATCCGTTGCCAAGAAACGGATAGTGGAGACTGTAATAGACTGGGGACACTACCACGTAGTGTTTGCAGCAGTGAACTGGAAAGTGTGAGATTAGCGGTAGCGCCTTCATTGCCTGTAGTTCCGAGTTGTGTGTGTAAGGTTTCAATAAATCCAATCAATCAATCCCCCGTATAATGGTCACCCGTACACGTGACAATATAATAAGGAGTCAAATCGAAAGGATCCGGGTGTCGTTTACACACACGTTCAAATTTCTCGGAGCAATTCCTCGCACTGTAAATGGAAGGGGCCTCCAAGTCCCCCACGGCCCCGCCCTCCTGTACCTGCAAAGCTCCGGATGCCGAGACAGTTGGAGGGATGGAGCTGTCTCATGAGGAACTTGCAGCAAGCCTCACGCACCGAGCTCATCTGCAGAAGGCTCGAGGCAGACAGCAGCACCTGCAACAGTGACGTACGTACGTACATGTTTGCTTAGCAACATTACAACTGAAACGTACAGATCCCTGTGCATGCCACGCACGCTTCTGTCATTAGTGAACATTTTATGAAGTTCAAACTTGAAAAACCGTCCTGATATTCTTCAGTGTTCCATCTGTTTCAGTAGCAGTCCTCTTTCAGATGTACTCTTCAGTATCACAAGCTGAAGATCGGAGTGACATTTCAGAGAGAGTGAGTAATTCGAGCAGGTTACGATAGGCTGATCATGTAGTGCGCAATGGGAAAATACATGTCTTACATCATTATTATTTTGCTGAAAAAATAAAATAGATGTAAACGTGTTAGTGAGCCTGAAACTAGCACAACCTTCATACCTGCACGTTGTCCTCGGTGATGAGGATCTCGCCCGTGTATGAGTAGTCCACCAGCTGCTGCAGCGCCGCGGCGTCCACGTCGTGCAGCGTCACTTCCTCTTGCAGTTTCTCCACCAAATCGTCTGCGAGAGTTCCAAAGGATCAGGCAAAATCGCTCTTAAAACGTCCGCACACACAGCAAAACATTTCGTTTGATCGCCACGTTGTTCTAGCCATAACGTCTGAAAGCTCCGTACTGAATGTTGCTCCCCCGTCTTTATATTACTGAAACTGACTTCATGGACCTGAGCCCTTTTTGAGAAGCCGGCCGCCAATTGTGCAGCTACTCAAGAACTCCCCAGCAATTTATGGAACCCGAAGGTTCGTTGCCCTGTTCACAAGAGCCCTCCACTGGTCCCTATCCTGAGCCCTATCGATCCGGTCCATACCACCCCATCCTCTCTCTGTATGGTCCATTTTAATATTATCCACCTACCTACGTCTTGGCCTTCCTAGTGGTCTCTTCTGACTTTCCCACCAATACCCTACATGCATTCTTCTTCTCCCTTATTCGTGCTACATGCCGTGCCAATCTTATGCTTCTTGACTTTCATACTGATAACAGAATCTTTAAAATTAATGGGGTGGGGAGTTCCAATGTAAATCGTGTAGTTAGTGTCGATAATGTTGCTCTCTGCCGCTGTGCTAGAGGTGACGGGCGGTGTGGACCAAGTCACAGCGGTACAACCATCCTGCAGAGAGTACAGACTGACCAGACGTTCTGATGTGTGTCGAGAGCAGGCAGGCAGATCTCCCGCCGCCGTACGTGTGTGCACGGGACCCAGTAACCGTCTGATGTAATATGATCTGTACATCTGACATCTGTTGGAGGAGAACAAGATGTCCGGACGGTTGGTTACGAAGTTACGAGCCGTCCACGGCGCGGAGGCCAGTAAAACTCAGTGACCTGACAACAAAATAATGAAGTCCCTCTTTCTGTGTTGGTAGCAGTGTTCCCGTCTCAGGACTGCGACACTTGGTGTCCCACCCTGAGGGTCCTGAGGGCAATGTTTGAACCCACGATGAAGGAAGCGACTGGAGGCTGGAGAAAACTGCACGATGAGTTGCTTCGTGATCGGCATTCTTCGCCAGAGATTGCTGAAGTGATCAAACCAAGGATAATTCGATCAGTGGGACATGTAGCACGAATGGGGAAACGGGAGGCGCATATATATTTTAGTTGGGAAATTTAAAAGAAGAGACCAGCTGTTATATCTGGGTGTAGATGGGAGGCCCTAAAATTGATTTAAATACTTTGGGTATGAAAGTGTGGACTGCGTTTGGTCAAATGGGCTTTGAGCATGATTTTGAACTTCCGAGCTCCATAAAATGGACAATGAGCAATGCGGACGCGAACTCAGCAGTTCAGCACGAGCCTCTGGGTGGCTTGATGCGTGTTCACAGAACCTACCGTTAAACATGGCATAGAAGTAAGGGCTCACCGACGCGAGCACCACCCTGTGGGCGTGAATGGTATCAGCCCCTATCTTGAGCACCACGTCACACAGCTGAAACAGAAGAAACATGCTGGGTTCAGCACTCGCGGTTCGCAACTGACAGCAGCACACGGTGTTTAATTACGTACTGGTTCCATTCTCGCTTCACTTAACAACGCTGTGAGTAGCTACGATTACATAAAAGGTAAAAAGGATAAAGCTTTCCCTGTAACAGGCCGTGGAGGCCCACAGGTTTGTGAGACGTCGAGGCTCTCACATGTTAGCCTTAGGCGCCGAGCGGCCGCCCTTTGCCCCCAGGAAGACTTCTGATACTCATTTCTGCTAGAGGCTGAGTCGACCCCAGGGCCATAGTGCGGCTGAAAAAATTAGGTCAATTGAAAGATCTGATCAGGAATGGAACCCGCAACTTTCCTGCCTGTATCATAGTGCCTCAATCAACTCCGTTAGAGCGTGCTCCCAAGGTGTGACTTTTTCAGGAAGGCCCTCATAGTACATATTCATATGAAATTCTTTACTTATTTTGACGCGAAGAGACCACCCGGTAGAGTTTGATTCCTCCATAAGAAAAGCAGTGGGACTCTGACCGTGCTATGGCCGAACTGTGGAGTGGTGTAATTTGATTTACATTTATTCTAGTGCAACTCATTCGTGTCTTCAGTTTTATGTTCGTGAAACTGCAAAGACAGCGAGGTCACTTTACTGCGGGAATGCAGTTCTGTAGGTGACGTGGGTTCGAGTTCGAGAACCTGCAGCTGTTCCTCAACTTGCAGTGCAGATTTGTCTGAACCGCTAGCTTCAATTAAACGATATAAAACATTAACTCGGTATGAATAGAAGCTCAGTCAGTATAGTGACTTCCCTACGAGCTGAAGGATTGAGGAATCGAGGTTCGAATCCCGGCAGGGTGAAGAGATTTGTCTCGTAGTCTGCAGCATGCAGACCAGCTCTGGCGCCCATCCAGCCTCCTATCGAACGGGTACCGGGGGTAAAGCGACCGGGGCGTGAAGCTGGCCCCTGACCTGCATCTAGTGCCAAGGTTAGGGGCGGTGGAGTTGTACCTCCCACTTCTGCATGCGGCCGTAACTCGAAGGTCCACGACAAGCTTTTCGACTTATTGCTGTCGGCTCATACTTCCGAGAGCCAAGCGCGAAAGTGGCGGTCGCAGCTGAACTGAGGCACCAGTGAAGTAGAAGGTCGCGAGTTCGTAGCCGGACACATGAATGTAGTTCAGAGAAGAACGACTGTCATTATGGACCAGAGTTCCCCGCCAGAGACCGTACAGTGGAGCGAGACCAAGTTGTCGTGTGAGCTGGGGCCGGGGTTCAAACCTACTGCCACCCAAATCGCAGGCTGACTGGACTGGCCACAACAGGCGCCGACAAGGGCGGAGAGGGGACAGTCACAAACTTACGTTTCAACCGTTCGAGATACCTGCTCATGGTAGGCGAACCGTAAAACAAAAATACTTAGTGTTTGGTATATTCTCTTTTTTTCCAAGTTTAATTTTTTCTCCAAATATCCGGGGAGGGGGCTTCCTGACGCCCATGGGATCAGACGTAACCTCTCGAATATGTCTGACCTTTCGCCGAGTCCCCAGGGAGGCGCTGACATCTGGCGGACTAATGAGGCTGCAAACCTCTCCCTCCCACTCTTACGCTCCGGGCCGGGCGAGGCTCCCCTGCGACTAAGGCTCACACTGAATAGAACTGTACATTGTGTTCTACAGGAAGGTGATGGGCTGGCCATACAGCACCTGTGTGTTCTGACGCATCTTGTGGATGGCAGCGAATGACGCGGCGTAGTGTTCCGGGCTCTGGTGGAAGTAACGCGACACCGGCTCTCCATTGGGCGGAGGGGTCACTGGGGAGCCCACCGGCAGCATGGGGGCAGCCGTCGCGATGTCCACCCCACCGCTCATATCGCCTGCAACAAGCAACAGCACAGTCTCCTCAAATGGTGGGCTCACTGATGAATGCTGAGCGGGAAGGAAGCGGTCGTGACCTGTTCCAGTAGAGTCCTGATACGTGCATGGAAGGACTGCGAAAATCACGAAAGATCTTCAGTCAAGATAGCTGTGACCCGAGCGAGATTCGAATCGAGGACTTTCCGAATACGAGGTAGAGGTTACCGCCACGCCCACCCGCTCGATTAGGAGGTCAGGTCAGATCACGTCCGTCTGTCCGTCCATCTGGCTCTCTGCTTGCTATGACATGCAGTGGGCCCCTAAACTGCCGGGTAGGTTCCAATACAGTTCAACTTAGGGGACTTCCAGCCATAATTGCACTTCAGTCTTGTACAAACTGCGTGATGATGTGAGATGTGACGCGGTCTAGTCCGGTAAGAGTTGAGCGACGTTTCAGAGGAATGCTCCTGTGCGAGCGCCACCTTCCCGATCTCGTTGCTCCATTCCCCAGTCGAATTCATATGCCGACGCCTGGGTTTGGGCTATGCATTGTTTTCTGGATAGATTTCAGCATGACCCACCTATCAGACTACACGGTGCCACACATGCTTTCAAATATCACGGCTACGCGAGCGTGTCCCATGGGCCCACAGTGGTAACTATATGCACCGCGTGGTTTAACATTAAAAACTGTGCATTCTGCCCACGCAGTGTATCTGTGTGTTCCATATGGTTCTCACAGTAAACAGCGACTGTTTCCCCAAACAGCATTAACCGGCTGGGCTCTGTAGCGGAGACGTAATGTGTTTCCTGTGAGGTACGGACTGAATTCTTAAATACTAAGCTCCAAATGGCAGAGGCAAAATAGGAGGCCTGAACTCGGCAGCGGTCGAGCCTACGGCCTTACAGCAGAAGCTACGTAGGGCAAGTGACAACCCGCTATGCCGAGCCTGGAATGACAGGTATGCGCGCTCAGTGCCTACTCGTACACGAGGATCAGCCGTGCATGATGCATGTAAAACGTAAATACGAGGAAAGCAGTTTGCTGTGTAGAGACTACATTCTACGACTCAGAATTCTGACAAAGATCAGCGCCGGTACAATGGCCACAAACACTGAAGTGTCTAGGGGTTCGACACCAAGGCAGACAGACTGACCATGAGTTGCAGCGTGACTTGAACATCACAGACGGCAGACTGTCACATTACGATTTTATGGGGGGAGCACATATTCATATGCCACTGTTGCGCGCTTTGTTCCGTCCGCCCTACATCCTGTATCGATTTCGGCGAGAACGTACAGTGCAAAGTGTGATAAAGATGGTGACGGGGGAGAATGAAGCTCCTGTGTGCGTTGCCGACAGGGACGCTGGGGCACAGTCTACACGCCTGGCAGCTCTCGCTAAGACACTGGCTGCACAGCCAGGCTATTAGTGATTATTTGTTGTTTGTTTAGCGACGATTATATGACGCAGCGCTGTTGCAGACCAACATTCTAGAACAGAATGAATTGACAGGCTGTGAATGGAATCTATCGTGGTCTAATTTAAGGTACTATCCCAGCATCTGTCTAGATCAGCGTTGGCCAACCTAATACATCTCGAGGGCCAAATTTAGTTTATAGAACACCATCAGGGGCCAGATACGGTGTTTCTTTCAGAAGAGTGGTCGGGGAGTATTGCACCCCAAACTGAATCAGTCACAACCCGTATAAAAACAGTGCATTTAAACCTATGTATTTAAATTTTACGTTGCACCAATAATATTAAGCCGATATTGAAAATTTCACCAATCGATTTTATTGCCTTCTATCACTTCAACCCCCAGAGCATTTTTTCTTAAAGAAACACTGGCCAGATCATGTCTTATGTTTAGTTTTATATATGCCGGGGGAAAATGCAATTATAATTTAAGAAAGAAAAATAAAATGCCTTGAAATGTGCAATTACTTACCACAAAACAGCACAAATTCCTCTTTCAGCAGGGATGAGCACAAAAGACTTTCAATCATAGTTTTTATGGTCTAATGATTATACCTAAATCCTCATATACACACTGTTTTAATGAGAGCACTGTGGTTTCATAAAACTGGAAACCAATGATATAAAATCCACTTCTAATTGTGAGGTTGCCACTCGAAGAATATGTGATAACACGACATCTGAAAGTCTGTTCCTGTTCTTAGACTTTACATGCTTCAGCGATGAAAACGCTGTCTCGCATATGTAAGTACTTGCAAAAACAGAGCAAAGTTTGAGAGCCCAATTTCGTAACAGTGGGTAACGTTCTGGTGAAAGCAGTTTCCAAAAGTCAATTCCAGTAACCTGAGATGTGTTTAAGGATGGGTCACATTGAAGTTCACAAAGCTCTAATTGCAGATGACCTGGCTGAGATTCTATATCACAATGTATAGGATTACTGAATAAAGAAATATCAGGTCGAAAGCTTTCAAAATCGTTAAATCGTCGGTCGAACTCTGAAGACAAATCTTCAATAATTTCAGTGTAGTCCCTAAACTCCAAGCCTTCTTCTTCTTCTGAGAGTTTCCGACAGCAAGGGAAATGTAGAAGGTTATTTTTGTCCAATGCAGACTTAAATAAATGTAGCTTTTTACGGAAACTGTCAACAAAGCCAACCATCTGACATATTGTCTGCTTCTTGCCTTGCAATTGCAGATTCAGGACATTCAAGTGTTGAGTGATATCAGTGAGAAAGGCCAAGTTTCTCAAGAATTCGACGTCTTCGAGATCATTCTGCAGTTCAGCAGAATTCGTAACCTCTTCTCTTAGGAATGTTGCTATTTCATGACGGAGTTCAAAGAACCGTACCAGACATTTCCCACGGCTTAACCATCTTACTTCAGTGTGCAGAAGCAGGTCCCCGTAAGCAGAATCCATTTCTTCCAAGAGGGTCAGAAATTTTCTGTGAGTGAGTGATCGATTTCCTCCTCTGATCAAATTAGTAATTTTTGTGACAGTAGCCATGGTGGTAGACAGTTTAATTGATTTGGCACATAGAGCCTCCTGATGTATAATACAATGCAAGGTAGGTACAGTAATTTGATTCTGTCTTAAAAATCCAACAAAACCGCTTATTGTCCCTGTCATTGATTTAGCGCCATCTGTTACTATGGAGGACAATTTTTCAAAACCACCGAATTCCTCCACTGCACTCTTAACAGCGTTAAAAATATCGACACCTCTAGTTGTGCTGTGTAAAGAGCACACTTTTAACAACTCTTCGAAAATTGTAAAATCTTCCTTAATTGCACGAACAAATATCAGCAACTGATTAGTATCCGAAACATCTGTGCTTTCGTCGAGAGCAATTGAGAAATAGGAACAATTAGCGATAATGTCTTTCACATTATTAGATATCTGGTTGCTAATATCTTCCAGCCTCCTAGTAACAGTCTGTTTTGAAAGGGGCACTGTTTGAAATTTGTTTCCTACCTTATTTTCATTGAAAGCTTCTGCCATCTTTATCGCACAGTTCTTAATTAATTCACCATCACTTAACGCTTTTTTAGCTTTCATTAATTCATATGTCACGAAATAAGAAGCCAGCAAAGCTTCTTCTTGTTGTTTTGTTTCATTGGTAAAAAGAGATTTCTGCTGGAAAAGTTTTTTCTTTAACTGATCGCAGACTACTTTCCTTGATTCACAAGAGTGTTTTCCGAACTTCTGTTTATGATTTGTCATGTAATGCCTCTTTAGGTTGTACTCCTTTAAAACTGCTAGCACTTGAAAACATACTAAACACTGTGGCTTGTGGTCTTTATTTAATATAAAAAAATAGTCATGTTCCCACTCAGATTTGAACGCCCTATTTTCGCTATCAACTTTTCTCAATTTACTATTTGACATGCTGTATCACTCACAATAACTTCAAACACAATTTTAATTTAAAAACAGTTCTACACTCACACTCCGTAATCACACTTCACTTTCTAAAATCGCACTAACTGGGAGACATTTCTGCTAAAACTGGCACTTAACAAAGGCCAGGATGCCGAGAGAAACGGTAAACATCCCATCGCCGCGAGCAAGCTGGGAATGGTTATTATTTTGAAGGTGTCATAAATCCTTCACCACTACGGTCTTCCCTTCAGTGTCATCTCCCTACAGAAGTAGGGTTGGGGAACTTTGAATTTCCATGACATGAACACAGTTATTAGAAAACCGTTTGAACTGTCCAACTCAGTAAGAACGTATACAGTCAATTGCAAAATGCTGTAAGCTAATGAAACGTCCTATTAAAAACTGAATTCTATGCCAATACAGCTGTGAAGTTAAGATTTTTGAAAATAAACCTGAGACTTGGCAGGGGGCCGGAGTAAATCAAGTCGCGGGCCGGATACGGCCCGCGGGCCGCCAGTTGGCCATCGCTGGTCTAGATGGACCAAGCAAGGCCACGAAAACTCTCAATCATAATAACCCGCGTCTGGTGCGAGACTTGAACCCGGAACCTTTCTCACATCGAGCAGTAGTGTCACCCACTCGCCTTTGCTTTCGTTGAATGGCGTCTGACCGACGTCGGGCTTTAGGTCGTTCACCCGCGCGTCAATCGATCGCGGTGAGTCACAGGTTGGTAACCTGCACGTTTCAGAACTGCAGCCTCCACGCCCTCTACACGCGGGGGAACAAAACGCAGCCTTGGTGTGCAGATTACTTCCCCCTCAAGCGGCTGTCCGTGTTTCCCCGCGATACAATGCGCTGAGTCGAGCCCTGCAGTGAGACACATTCCAGACAGTGGTAACTACATGTACCATCTGCTTTAGCGTTCACAAACTCTGCATTCTGCCCACAGTAAACAGCGACTGTTTCCCTAAACAGCATTAACCGGTTGGGCTTTGTAGCGGAGACGTAATGTTCCCTGTGAGGGACGGACTGGATTCTTGAACAGAGTTTAGATTACATTACATTATGTTTCAGCATCCTTGGCAACCACACACAAACACGCATGCTGCGGCGCAAATAAATCCAAACAAGGAGACTTCAGACAACCCCAAGTAAAATATCTAAATTGTAACAGTTTTACTGATTTGAATGAAGGGCCATTTATTTTAAGTAAAGAGATATCGCATTCACATGTGATATGAGAAGTTGGACATACCATGCAGTGCAACAGTTTTAGCGAAATGGAGACACCTGATGATGACCGTGTGCGGCCGAAACATGTGCTGAGAAGGAAAGGGGACAATAAGTTGCACTGCAGAAGGAACTATACATACTGTACGCGAGAATTCAGACGAAGCGCTAATCCCTGCGCTGGACCAAAGTGAGAGCTGACGGCTGCCACAAATACTTACTTACTTACTCGTGGAGCTGAGCCCTTCTTGAGGATCCACCAATTCTGCAGCTACTCAAGAATTTCCCAGCATTTTATGGAACCCGAAGGTTCATCACCGTGTTCCCAAGAGCCCTCCACTGGTCCCTATCCTGAGCCAGATCTAACCAATCCATACCATCCGATCCTATCTCTCTAAGATCCATGGTAATATTGTCCACCCACCTACACCTTGGTCTTCCCTGTGGTCTCTTTCCTTCTGGCTTTCCCAATAATATCCTAGAGGCATTCTTCGCCCCCATTCGTGCTACATGCCCTGCCCACCTCATCCTCCTTGACTTGATCATTCTAATTATACTTGGAGAAGAGTACAAGTTAGGAAGCTCCTCATTATGCAGTTTTCTCCAAGTTCCTGTCACTTCATCTCTCTTTGGTCCAAATATTCTCCTCAACATCCTGTTCTCAAACACCCTCAGTCTATGTTCCTCGCTTAATGTCAGAGACCAAGATTCACACCTCCTCTCACTTTCTCTCTCTTCGGTCCAAATATTCTCCTTAGCACCCTGTTCTCAAACACCCTCAGTGTATGTTCCTCCCTTAATGTCAGAAACCAAGTTTCACACCCATACAGAACCACAGGTAAAATTATAGTTTCGTATATTCTAATTTTTATGTTTTTGGACAGCAGACGAGAAGACAAAAGGTTCTGGACTGAATGGTAGCAAGCGTTACCCGAGTTCAATCTCCTCTTAATTTCCTCCTGAATCAGGTTTCGATCTGTTATCGTTGTTCCCAAATATCTGAACTGTGCCACATTTTCAAAACATCTTTCTCCTATCTTTATGTCATGATTTTGGCTTGCATTTTGGTGACGAGACAGCAACATGTACTTAGTTTTCTCTGTGTTTACTTCTAGACCAGCCTCTTTACTTGCGTCAATTAAAGTTTGTGTGTTTTCCTTTATGGTATCTACATTATCACCCAGTAGATTCACATCATCGGCGTAGACCAACAGCTGATGTGTCCCGTTTAGTTTCAGTCCCACCTGGTTTCCCTGGACCTTCCTAATGACATATTCTAAATGCCACACATACGTATTGTTGTATTTTGTATGTTATGTAAACTGGCGGTTACCAATGTATTGTTATCAGTTCATTGTTATGCGTCACTTATAGCGGGTATGCCAGGGAAACGTCAGGATATGTTCACACACTTCTGTCTGCCGGACTGCTGCTGGCCAGAAGTCAGTCCTACCGACCGGCCGTCTCGACGGGCGAGTCGGTTCGCAAGTTCCAAGTTGCTATTGCTTGCTTCTCGTTCAGCCCTCCCGACTCAAATTCATCAAATTTCAATTTTCTCGCCGTCAGAGCCACTAACATTTATTTTTCCAGACTATACAATTCAACACTGATCCAGAAAATCAACTCCCTGCGGGCCCTGCCTCAAGTGAGTGCTTCTAACCGTTCTAACGTCTTCAGTCTCACATTGCCTGTACCCGAAGGACGAACGGGCGAAGCCTGGGATGCCATTTCTCTCCCTGCCCAATGATAACGTGTCGCTCGCTTCTCCCACTATTTTCACTTTATCCTCTCTTCTACTACACTTTCTGCCTTACTCTCTCCAGGCCTCAGAGGGATGTGATGCCCTGCAGTCCGGTAGGAATTTACTTGCGTTTCGGAGAACGTACTGCCACCTTCTTCACGGCCAAAGAGTACGACAAGCAAGCAACGTCCTGCTCTGATTGCTTGGCTCACTGTCCGATCTAGAAGATGAAGGCAAGCAAGATCCTCCGAAACGTCGGTAAACTCCCACCGGACTACAGGGCGTCACATTCCAATACTTCAGTTTTACGCCGCCTGGAGCGCAACTAATTCGTGTAGGAAAGACCGCGTTTTAGGCTACTTTGGGATTATTCTTACGGGGTCCTTATAACGGCGAGGGACATGGCAACTACAGTACTAACGTCGTTATAACGAAATGTTTGGAAATGAGGCGGATCGTCACTTGTACAAATGTACGCACAATAGGGAGATCACGCCTTTCAGTGCACATGTTTTGACAGCGAAACTGGTCGATGCTGTTGGGCGCAGCCTCTGGTTACTTCATGTTAGATCCGTGGAGGACGAAGTGGCATTGGAGCAGGTTCTTGTCAGAGAATCTTCAGTTTTCTCCCACTAATCAGCATTCCACCATTGCCGCCCGAGGTGTGCGGCAGCCCTGAACAGGCAGCACATTGTCACATCCTAGGTCTTCAAATTTCGGGACTTCATCTCTGGCCTGGTCACAGAGTGACGCAGTATTTATTGGGCCAAAATTTCGCTGTTAACATTGAACAATTTTTTTTTTTTGCGAGTTAAGTTTTGAGCCTTTCGATTCCGTACAACTTGTAACTGACATGGCGCCCACATCGTGCTCATCATTCTGCAAGGAACACACCTGAAGAAATTGACACGTGTGTTCTTAAGTTCCATTTAGAAACCGCACGGCAACTTTTGAATAGGGGGAAGAACTGCTCCTCTCAGTTATTGAATGTACATAGGGTCAGTGCTGTTAGGCAGATAGAAATGCACACAGCTGAGCCGTTAGTACCTGATCCTAGCCCCTTTGAGGCTGAATGTGCTATTGCAAAATTGAAACAGTATAAATCGCCAGGTAGTGATCAAATTCCGGCAGAACTTATTCAAGCAGGAGGCGAAATATTATATTCTAAGATCCATAAGCTAATTAATTCTGTTTGGCATAAGGAAAAATTGTGTCTATTACTGTACCAGTTCACAAGAAGGATGATAAAACCGACTGTAGTAATTACTGCGGGATATCACTGCTACCAACTTCATACAAAATTTTATCCAATATTCTTCTCTCAAGGTTAAGTCCATACATAGATGAAATTATTGGGGATCATCAGCGTGGGTTTCGTCGTAACAGATCAACTACAGATCAGATCGTTTCCATTCGTCAAATACTGGAGTGAAAATGGGAGTACAGTGAGACAGTACATCAGCTATTCGTAGACTTCAAGAAAGCCTATGATTCAGTTAGGTGGGTAGTATTGTGCAGTATTTTCATAGAGTTTGGGGTACTCATGAAACTAGTTAGGCTGATTAAAATGTGTTTAAATGAAACGTATAGTAAATATTTGTTTGATAATATTCCTATTCAGAATGGTCTAAAACAAGGAGAGGCTTTATCGCCACTCCTTTTCAACTTTGCCTTAGAATATGCAATTAGGAAGGTCCAGGGAAACCAGGTGGGACTGAAATTAAACGGGACACATCAGCTGTTGGTCTGTGCCGATGATGTGAATCTACTGGGTGATAATGTAGATACCATAAAGAAATACACAAACTTTAATTGACACTAGTAAGGAGGTTGGTCAGGAAGTAAACTCAGAGAAAACTAAGTACATGTTGCTGTCTCATCACCAAAATGCAGGGCAAAATCATGGTATAAAGGTAGAAAACACATGTTTTTAAAATGTGGCACAGTTCAGATATTTGGGGACGACGATAACAAATCGAAACCTGATTCAGGAGGAAATTAAGGGGAGACTGAACTCGGATAATGCTTGCTACCATTCAGTCCAGAACCTTTTGTCTTCTCGTCTGCTGTCTAAAACCATAAAAATCAGAACATGCAAAACTATAATTTTGCCTGTGGTTCTGTATGGGTGTGAAACTTGGTTTCTGACATTAAGGGAGGAACATACACTGAGGGTGTTTGAGAACAGGGTGTTGAGGAGAATATTTGGACCACAGAGAGATGAAGTGACAGGAGGTTAAAGGAAACTGCATAATGAGGAGCTTCATAACTTGTACTTTTCTCGATGTATAATTAGAATGATCAAGTCAAAGAGGATGAGATGGACAGGGCATGTAGCACGAATGGGGGCGAAGAATGCCTCTAGGATATTATTGGGAAAGCCAGAAGGAAAGAAACCACTGGAAAACCAAGGCGTAGGTGGGTGGACAATATTACCATGGATCTTAGAGAGATAGGGTGGGATGGTATGGATTGGATTGATCTGGCTCATGACATGAGCCAATGGAGGGCGTTTGTGAACATGGCAATGAATGCTGGGAAGTTCTTGCGTAGCCGCAGAGTTGGCGGGGCTCAGCTCTATGAGTGAGTGAGTGAGTGAGTGAGTGAGTGAGTGAGTGAGTGAGTGATAGCAGGCAGGAAGGCAACAAATCGATTTCGAGCGCAAAGGCAGCGACTGAAAATGCTTGCATGCTACATGTACAGTCCATCATAATATCCACAGCTTTCAAACTGACTGATAGTTCAATCAGTACAGGACTAGATTATAGGTTGGGCGACCGGGGAATCTGTGTTCGATTCCCGGTAGGGACAACGGCTTTATTTCTTGTCCATAACGACCAGACCGGCTCCGGGGTGCAGCCATCTTCTTATCTAATGGGTACCCGGGACTCTTTCTCGGGGGCGTGAAGCTGCCCACTTATCTCCATCACTAGACGGACGGTAGGCATGAATGGAGCTATAACTCCACTACCCCTATGTCTTCATGGCGTGATAATCAACTGAGCAGAGGGATAATTTTATCTGCTTACGTCTGATTTGAGGTGCATATGAAGATACTATATATGTAGTCTGGGATATGACGCCGTGTAGTCCGGTATAATTTCCCAGACGTTCCAGAGGAACGCACTGCCTCAGTGCACATCCTCAGGGATGAGGAAGGCAAAGAAGCAAGAAGCAAGCTGAACGGGCCAGCGGTTGCTTGTCTCACTCTCGACCATGAAGATGGAGGCCGTACATTTCTTCGAAAAGTTGGCGAACTTCTACCAGACTACACGGCGTCTAATTCCGGGAGGTCGCACTGTCTGTGTGTTTACTTTCACATTGGACTACAGCCGAATNGGGGGGGGGGGGGGGGTAGCAGGAAGTGTGTCCACTTCACACCTAGACACTGGCGCATGCAAAGGACGCGCGTTAAGTAACGACTATACCAACTGTAATGTAACAATGGACGTATTCGTGTTTCAAGAAAATAGTGGCATTGTTACGAAATCGAAACATTTGGCCCCGTAAATGAATGACTTAACCAACAAATGTAAATTCACGGAATGCGACAGCGTTCATGGGCCCCTTAAACATCTGTTAGGGGGCGGGGCAGCCAGAATCAAAAACTGCGATCGAACTTACGTTTACAGCTCTTTAAGACTGTTCTTTCTTATGGCCCTGAACTGTTCAAGGTAGGTTACTATTTAAGTTTTAATTTTAATTTTTGGTATCAGTATTAGGTATAATTCCTTCTTTTTCCAATTTAGATTTTATTTTTAAAACTCCAGGGGACGGGGATGCTTGGCTTGCCCCTCGCCCTCTGCCAGTCCACTTACTGGGCTTCTTCATGACCCCCAAACAGACAATAAAATCGGTGTGATATATCACAAATGTTATCCACGATTTTGGACTCCCGGACTAGACGATCGGTGTTTGATTCCGTCCGGAACTGGGCACTTTCCTCACGGGACAGGCGGCCGGAACGAGAAACTGTCATTAAACCTGTACCTAAGAAGCCGAACAGGTTGGTGCGGTAATAATACGTCACAGTCTTATTGTGGAGGTGCTTGGTTCCAGTCATGGCTGAGACACCGTTTATACTGACTTAAGGATTTTTTTTTGTTTTCCTCAGTTCCTCCAGCCAAATACTCTCGATTAGGTCACGATCCTTTCGCTCCAGTTGCTTTCAACTTCATCAACTATCCTACCATGCGATGCTATATAGGCTAGGGGTGACAGCCTGAACCTACGGCTGTTACAGTTCATGACGTGGCGAGTACGAAAATTCATTTTTCGTATGTGTAAATAGAAAATTGGATGCCCACAGCAGATTTCTGTACTCACCGATCCCGTTACTGGAACACAGACCTAACCTCACTCGCAAACAAGGATCGGCAATACACAACCATTCAGAGCTTCACAGTGGTCACAACACCTCGAAGCTGATTGCTGTGATGCCGGTCAGCTGAAGCTCCTAAAAAATGACTGAGAACGTGGCTCAGTGCGAACGGCTGCCACTAGGAAGCAGCACTCGCCGGCAGGAGACAGCAGCAAACAGACTTGACATTGAGCGTGCGAAAGTGAGGCGGTTCTCAGCCTATGGGTCGGCTGTAGGGCCCGCGCATAATGAAATCCCGTGACCACGCGTGAATTGTCCTGTTTCCGTTTGTTCAGTCGAAGAAGAGGCGTTTAAGAGCTGTATGGAACTCCGGTCTAGAAAACCGAAATTAACGGCCGTGGGGATTCGTTGCACTGACCACGTGACACCCTCTATCCGCAAAAGTTTGCACTAAACTTCGTCGAGAAGCGACTGTCGGTCGGGCGGTATAGTTCGCTTGCGGACTGAAATCACAGAATTTTTTCTTGTGGGTCTATAACTTGAACGCACTCATAACGCAATCGATTTCTCGTGTTTCGATTGTTGTTGATCAGTATTTCATTTGTTCGCGGAAGAGAAAATTGGCGGTACTGGGCACGAGGAGGTAGTGACGTATGTCAACATGGACGTAGCGGTCGAACTGACAAACATTTCATTCGTTCTGCACCTTTCGTTTCTTTCTGTTGTTGCTAGTTTACTTTAACGTTATGTTATTTGACTTGGTGCTGTTGAACTTGTGATGAGCGTGTGCGCGACAGAGAGCGAGCTGTAGGCTGGAGGTATGGGTGAGTCAGAATGTCATACATTTGCTCCTGTTTGTGTCACAGTCATATGCGCCACTGGTTTCAGTACTGTGTACTTTCTTGCATTCATTTGCTGTAGGCTTACGATTTACAACGATCTTCATATAAAACCATATATAACAAGTAGTAATTACGGCTTATGATGTTAGCAATGCAGTAGTGTAATGGAAGGCAGGAGATCTGTGCTGACAGATTTACTGATGTATTTTTTATTATACTGCTCAGCCTCTCGTTGCAACAGTATATGAATGGAGTCTGAGAATTCCAGGAGTGTGTCAGATGCTAGGTCGTTGGCCGGAGGAAGGGAGGGCAGCTAGGAATCTGTCCCATCCCCTTGGATTAAAAAAACTGAAATAAGGAAATTCCCGAAATTATTCTTATACTACTTTATTCTTATATATTGGATGCTCAGAATATTCTAACTCTTCTTAAACGGTTTAAACATAACTTTGTAAGCAAATTTTCTGTTCCCTTCCCGTCCTTGGAACGGATTCTGTTGGTACCTACGGTATGATTATTATTATTATGGCTTTACAGCCCTTTGTTGGGCCTTGATCGCGTTTTCAGTTTCTTGATCCTATACACAGTCGGTAGGACTCCTTGGATGGGGGATCAGCCCGCCGCAAGGCCTATACCTACATATAGAACAACACAAACAGCATAAACGCCCACAATACAGACTTCTATGCCTCGAGTTGGATTCGAACCCACTATTCCAGTGTTCGAGCGAGCGAAGACAGTTCATGACTTAGGCCCGCGGCCACCGTGATTGGCCGGAATATATGTTAACGTGCTGAGATGGCTTAATAAGCATCTGTATTTTTTTTTTTAATTTCCGACGAAGGACCACCCTCTCCACGCCTCACCTTGACCCCCCCCTTCCAGGCCTCTGGCATGCCCTAGCAGTTTAGGAGATATAACAAAACTGCCCCACCACGCATAATAAGACTAGGAAAGAGTGTTTTCACATTGAAAGCGCGACGTTTCGGAAGCTGGATCTGCTTCAATCTTCAGCTAAGTTGAACTTCCTGATTTATCAGAAGACATGGCTCATACACCCAACAAATGTAGAACATATTATTTTGAACGTGTTTGAATAGGCCGCGCTCCTAAGCACCATGTTCTGTGTTCGCGATATAGTGTATGTGATTATTGCTGATTGGCTGTGTCAGCAGAACTGTTTGCGCTGTGCCCTACCACTGTAGCGTAGCGTGGGACAGTGAAGTTGGCTGGCTGGCCGCGCATCTCTGCCGGCGCAAAACGGCACGAGTGGAACTTGTTACCCATTCGTACATGGATGCCATTGGCGCTGTACGCAAGTACTGACGGGTAACGGTACCGCCACAAAACCGAAAGCCTCATCTTTTCAGAACTGAATGAAATGCCTCAACTTCGAAGATGAAAACCGAATGTCCAACCTTGTGAACTTGTTGTTAGGGGCAAATTTTAAGGTTAGGCATTGGGTCTTGTTTTTTGCAAATAAACTTGTAATGTTTGCGGTGTTAACGTGACGGCTACAGGGCGGTAAATTTTGAAGTTAGTTGGGCTACCCGTTGACATATAATTGCCTGCCATTATGTAGGGGTTAAAGCGGCTATGAGCTTAAGAAACAAAACACTGTTTCAAAGTGTTCTCTCCCTTAACACTGTTCCGGCACCGCAGGCAGTTAAGTTTTGTCGGATTTGAAGCCTCCGCGGTGGTGACTCTGAAGAGCACGGTTTCCGGGCTAGTAAGGCCGTGTAGTTAGGGGGAGGGAACGTATCCTCCATCTCCAGCTCAGGTTGCCGTATGCTTCAGCTGGTTTCCTGCCTAACATACTTTTTCGACCCTGAAGATGGGAGCCATATGTTCCTGCGAAAAGTCTGGCTGTCACCAAACTACCCGACTGCAGTTCAGCCGCCTTACGTTGCCTCGGGCCGGCTTCTGGTGACGTCGCTAATTCCCTGATCTTGTTTACGGGCGTATGAAACGCGAGTGCCCTACGCCGCGTGTGTGGCATCAGCAGGCGAGTCGCGTAGGGACTAAACGGACGGCCCTGAAGATACCGCTGTAGGTACGTAGCCTGAAGACGGAGACAGTATTTTCCTCCGAAACGTCGGTGTTTACCTACAAACCCCAAAGTATCAGAACCTCAAGACTGAGAGGCTTGTCACTTGCATTTATTTTAAGTTGCTTATTTATCGCTGCTGTGAGTGTCCAGACTATGCAGTGTTGGATGTGTATGCCTGTGAAGCAGCTGGTGGAATGAAAAGAGAGCTCAACACATGCTGCTTAGTCCCTCACAGTTTCCACCTGACCAGGGATCAAGCTGGGGCCTCCGCGGTTAGAACCAGACGGCCGACCGCCTCAGCTACGGCACCGTATAGTTTGGTAGGTAGGTATCCTCGAGATGGAGGCAGCATGTTCTCCCGAAACGGCGGTACCCTCTCACCAGACCATTGCGACCAGGTTTCAGTTCCGACAAAGTTCTGCACTCGTCCCGTAGTCCCCGCACCACAGCGCCACGCTCCTGGTGAGCGGCCGCTCGAGGAACTCCTGCTCGATCTGCTGCAGGGACTTGCGGTGCGTCTCCGTCAGGAAGAGCAACACGAACGCCGTCGCGAGGAGGGACGTCACGCCGTAGAAGTAGAACACACCCTCCGACGTCGATGTCTTGGGGTTGACGGCGTCACCTCCTAACAGCATCAGCAGGTACGGATATATCTTGAGGGCGGCGAAGCTGAAGAGGTACGCCAGGCAGGTAGTCAGCCCGCCCGCCAGCCCCTTCACCAGAGGAGGATACATCTCGCCCAACATCGCCCACGGCAACGTGTGGAAGCCTATGGCCCCAGCCACCTGTTGGACACACAGTGCGACTGTCAGCGGCTCCGGGCGGTGAATATTGAATTAGCCTAGTTAGAGAAACTATAGCAGCAGCATCTGCCTGAAGGGACTGAGGAGAACCACGAGTAACCTATGGAGCAGTACGTACCACGTAGGCGAGCAGGAGCCCGAGCGGTATGCTGGACAGCTCGCGGTTGCTGAGGGCAGCCTGCGAGCCGTTGGGTACCAGCTGCAGGTACACGGCCAGGCCCATCATGCAGACAGTCATGCCGACCCCCGACAGCAGCGACATCGGCCGACGCCCACACCTGCAAGCAACAGGCCTGGCCTGATAAGGAACTGCCCAGGCATTTGTACTGAGCTAAACGACAAAAAATAAAAATTCAGTCAGAATTGCCGATATAGGCCGAGACACGAACTCAGCACCTCCCCCTCGGTGTGCTGACCGTCCGCTTGTTGTTGGGACGCTCTGTGACGGGAGTTCCCACTGAGGTCTCAGGCTCTCACGGAGGCGAGTGTAGTTTCGGCAGAACCTGCTGTCTCCTTATTCGAAGATAGAATACGTAGGATTTGACGTTCTCACACCGGTCGTTATGAAGATTTGTGCCTTGTGGGATATAGCGCCGTTTACTCATCTGAAAGTCAACGGACGTTTCGGAGGAAACTATCGCATCCATCTTCTTCGACCCTGAATATGGAGGCGACATGTTGCTCCGAAACGTCTGTTGTGTTTCAACGGACTACACTGCGCTATCTTCCAGACGACTGAAGTCTTTACAGACAGAGTAAGCTGGCTCCAACGGTAGCGCTCGTGGTTTGTATTGTGCAGGTGTTCTGTTCGAAACCCGGCCGGGACACCCGCTACCCTGAGGCTTTAGTGTTTTTCCTCAGCCATTCCAGGATATTACAAGAACAGAACGTCAAATTAGGCCGCAACCGCTTCCTTTCACATCCCTTGCCTATTCTTTAGGACAGCTTACCACTCGACACTACATGCCCTTGACTACATCGCTACGTAAACCACGAACGAACGGAGTCGGCCCATCTCAGAAGGCAGTTGTGCCTCTCAATCTGCGGGTGGTTTCACCACAGGGGTCGCTGCAGTTAGCGCTACTGCGCACAGCCTACTGCACATGCAGGCAGGGTTCCTGCTGTCACTGTATCGCAAAGTTGGGAAAGTCGGCAAGAAAGCCTGTTTATACGTGCTTCCAACATTGCATAGTTGCCTCTCTCTGCGCAGCCGCAGCGGGTTCTACTTTGCTAAGTACCTGCCCGGTTTCGTAGCAAAAGGTTCCTCCCACGCTGCCATGAAGATGGAGGTAGTACGTTATAGCGAAACGTCAGTGAACTTCTACCGGGCTGCACTGCGTCGTATCCCAGGGGATACTGTTCTTTGATCGTAATATTTGAGCACTTACTAGTAACCTATTAACGGCAATTTATTCCTCTGTCTGACTAGACACCACGCCATGTATACGTATGGTGGAGTGGAGGTATAGCTCCACATATTCTTAACCTTGACAATAGACGGAGAGGATAGTGCTGGCAGCAATGGAGCCCCTTACCCATTAGATATGAGTCTGAGAGAGCCGGTCCCTGCCGAGGCTTGAACCCACGTTGTCCAGTCCGTAGCCAGTCATTGTGGTAACTAAGCTACCCCGGTTCGTGATGTGCGGACAGCATATCTCTTTGGCGCGATTCAAGTAGCGCTGTGCGCATGGGCTCGCTTTTGTGCTAGATACTCGTATGCATGGCCTCCAGTTTTCCTGCATGTCAAGGTTGAACGGGTGTTTATGTTTTGTTGCGACGATAAGAAAATAATGTTCAATCTTGTTTGTTCTTTAGAGTGAAGTGATACTATCACTGAATGTACGAGTATTATCAAATGACCTCTGTTCCGAGAGCTCGTACCGATAACGAGGCTTGCCACTTGGGTGTTATGGTAGGATGAATTTTTGGTATGCAGAGGCTGAAACGATAAATTTGATTATTTTTTATTGCTAGTGGAGTGAGACTAAGTTCCTTGTACTGCGGCCACTTCTGGCCTATTGTACCAGCCCCAGATGATAGGTGAAGGTGATTGTGGAGCAATTGGTGGAATGAAGATTGGCAGGGGAAACCGAAGTACTCGGAGAAGACCTGCACCAGCGCCACTTTGTCCACTACAAATCCCACTTGACCAGACCCGGGATCGAACCCGAGCGGCCGCGGCGGGAAGCTAGCGACTAACCTCTTGATCTATGGCGCGGCCTAAATTTGATTAAGTCTGTCCGGCATTCGAATCCCTTGACGAGCTAGCGAAGTCCGGTGGCAGCCAGGTTGCCGTTTCTTATCCTTAGCACATTTCGTCTGCGAACGTTAATACTTTGCTGTCTGTATGCAGGTCTCTGTTTTACAGGTAGAATGTTTGCGCTTGTGAATACTTTTCAATTTTCGCCGTTAGTTGCATTTGTTGGAGCGTGCGGTTCCGTGCTAACAGGGTTTGGTTGGTTCGTTATTTCGGGCCTTAACTGATGTAGTGAGGTTATTTTGTAGGGAGCAGTGTTTCTTCCTTTAGTGTCACAGTTCTTTGCCCTAGTACTTTTCTCCTGTTTTGGCTGGTTATTAATTTCTTACTTTAGGCGTTGTGTTTCGTGATTTTCTTGAGCTGGATCAGACTGGGAGCATGTGCGGTAGCGGTTACTGGACGATCTATCAGTTCTAATTACTCACGATTAGCGGGGGCCCAGACTCTGTGCCATGCTCCTACACAGACCCCTCTACCCCGGCGCGCCAGTGCGCCCTGGAGAGGGCGAGAACTTGCCTGGTGAGTGCGAAGCTAACGCCGATACCCGCCACGAGTTGTACCACCCCTAGCAGCACCGTCACCACGTACTCGTCCATGGACACCCCTGCCTGCAGGATGATGTCCACCGCGTAGTAGACCACGACGTAGATGCCCGAGAACTGCTGGAAGAAGAAGTATCCGTTCAGAACGAAGAGCGGTTTCCAGGCCTGTGGGAGAGTCAAGGCACGTAGCTTCCCGAGCTGTCTGCCAGCCTGCAGAGCCTCCTGAGGGCCTGGCACGGCCCTCAGCTCCGTGTCCCTGTCACGGCCCTTGGACAGCAGCCACAGAGGACTCTCTGGCAGCAGCACCAGTGTCGAAACAGCGGTCAGGATCGGGAAGGCCGCACTAAGTCCTGCCACGAGGCGCCAGTTGTCCTTAAGGAAGGCACCCAAGATGTACACCACTAGGATCCCGGCTGAGATGCCAATGGATGGCCACGTGACCAGCATGCCGCGCAGCGATTGGTCGGACACCTCGGCGATGTAGACGCAGGCGGGGATGCTGGCCATGCCTGTACCTGCAGACAGACCTTGTTAGTACGATGCTGGATACAACGGGACGTTGCCGAATGAAAGCCAACAGTTCTAGATGGCGTAGTGCCCCCACCCATACGTGTTCCCTTTCTTCCTACCCTCTTCCCTGACGCCTTCCGTCCCACTAGCGCGTCCACAGTTGGCCGTCAGTCGTGTTCCAGTCATCCGATCTTTCGTGTGCACATTTCGTATTCACTCGTGGACCTGAGCCCTTCTTGAGAAGCCGGCCGCCAGCTGTGCAGGCACTCATGGGCTTCCCAGCATTTTATGGTTAATTACCGTGTTCACAAGAGCCCTTCACCGGTCCCCCTCCTGAGGCAGATCGATCCAGTCCATACCGTCCCACCCTATCTCTCTAAGATCCATTTTAATATTGTCCACCCACTTACATCTTGGTCTTCCTAGTGGTCTCTTTCCCACCAGTATCCTTTATGCATTCCTCTTCGCCCCATTCATGCTATATGCCCTGCCCATCTCATCCTCCTGGACTTGATCACTCGCACATTTCGTACTTTGGTTACCATCTCCGCCACTACCACTCTGTGGGCGCTACAGTCCATGCGAACCTTAGACACTGTCTTACAGTTTTTTAATCATATAGGCAGTCGGTAGCACCCCTTGGGCCCCCGCAAGGCCGCTACCTACACAATACAACACAGACAGAAAATAAACGCAGACAAACATCCATTCCTCAAGAGGGATTCGAACCCAAGACCCCAGCGTCTGAGGGAGCGAACACAGTTCTTGCTTTAGACCGCGCGGCCATTACGATCGGCACATAATTGCAGTGTTTATTGGCCTACATCTCTGGTGCCTGCTGTCGCCATGGTTACCGTGGTATTCCGGTTGTGCTGCTGTAGCGCCCGCCATGTTGCCCTTACCGACTGCGTGGTCTGCACTGGCGAGGAGTCGGCATAGCAACAGGCTACGGGCTGGACTGTGAAAAGTTTATATCAAATTTCGTTAAAATCCGTTTCTCGGTTCTCGAGTTTATACATACAGACATGGCCAGCCTTCAGCTAGTTCCCCGGAAATTCGAACCGTGTCACCCACTATCCTGACTGAGAAATGCCGAGACAGTACCTCAGATTTGGCTAATACCGCTTCCTTCCCGATCTTTTGCAATTCGTTATTGGCTATCATAGAACCACTCGACGCTGTACAGTCTGAGCTTGTGACAGCGTCGCTGTATAACGTAAGGTAAAGCTGCCCCTGTGCTCGACTAATTAAGCACTACGCCATGAAGGCGTATGGGGAGTGGAGGTATTCTTGGAGGTGAGTGGTTAGCTTCACGCCTCGGTCCTCGGAGATGAGCCCTCGGTACCCATTGGATGCGATTTTATATCGGAAGTTGTGGAAAGAACGCCAGTTGCAGTTACTTGCGCACATACCCAGACCGGTGAGAATTCTGCCCAGGTAGAGCACGGGTGTAGACACGGGACTGGGCGTGAATGCCAGAGTCAGCCACCCGAGGGTGAAGGGCACGTTGAGGGCGAGCAGAGCGACGCGACGCCCGAACCGGTCCAGCAGCGGGCCGCACAGCAAACATCCCAGCGGCGTGGCGATGGACGCGACGCTAGCTGAAACAGGCGTCAGGCACAAGTGACAGAACAAGTGAGCGGCGGCGAAGACGCACGTCGCATCCATAAGAGCAGTGGCGCCTTACCGAACCAGGACGCCTCGTCGATGTCCAGGTGGTCGGGGCTGTCCGCCCTCAGTAGTTCCGGCAGGGCGATGGCGGAGAACCCCAGGCTCATCCCCGAGGCCACTGTGCTGACGGCAGCCACGAGGATCACGGCAAGCTGCAAGAGACACCCCTGTGTTAGGCCGCAATACCAATGGGCCCAGTTTGCTGTGGGTTACTGGTCGCAGCGTCGGAGGGTCGGGTGGCTGAATGCGCATGCACCGGGAGGAGAAGGGAAATCGCAATAGCCGGTCCCTCGGCCTTCCGAACGCGCGTGCGCACCAGTTGCGTGCGGAACATCCGGGCCGGAAAACGGACAGATTCTGGGGTAGTCCCTCGATTGTGTCACGACCGTTTCCGCTCCTCAGTGAGCCTTCTTGCTTCAGGCTGACGTGGGGAGGACCCGCGTTAACGTCTCCTTGTTTGCAGCTAATTAGTCTTCTGTTCTACATTTTTAATTCATTTAATTCCTGTTTATTCTCGTCTGATGGGGAATTTACCTTGAGTTGGGACAAACCTGCCAACGTCATGAAAACGGCTGGGGGAGTGGATGTATAGCTCCACGCATTCTTAACTTCGGCACTAGCTGGAGATGAATAATAATAACAGAACCGAAGGCGAAGGCGGAACTGAGCACAGCGTCTGAGTGGAAGCACTCGTCGCGAGGTCCTGGGATCAAACCTCGGTTTGGAGAGCTGCTATTCCGATAGGCTTTTCGTGGCTTGTCCCTGCTCATTTCGGGTAACAAGTTTCTCCGAAATGTCAGCTTGTTCTGAGGTTTTGTGGAGGCAGCTTCCTCCTTCGTTCTTTCCAATTCATTATCACCTGCTCATCGTACCCCTCACTGTACGCTGGACAGTCTGTGCTGCTCACCGCGTCCTTCTTGAGAAGCCAGCAGTGGCTCAGCCATTCGAGAATTTCCAAACCCTTTATTGAACCGGAACGTTCATTCCAGTGTTCCTAAGAGCCCGTCAATTGTCCTTATCCTGAACCAGATGAATCCAACCCACAACTCCGTATTTGTTTAAGATATATTTTAATATTATCCTCATACCTACGCATACACGTATGTCTTCCTAACTTTCACCGCCAGGTTTTCCTACAAAATGTCTGATGCACTAGTCGTCGCCCGCATGCGTGCTACATGCTCTGCCCATCTCATTCTCGTTGACTTCATAATTTTAACAATATTCGGCGATGAGTAAAAGTTACGAAGCTCCTCATTATGCAGTCTCCTCCCCTCTCTTGTTATTTCATCCCTGCTGGGTCCAAATTTTCTCCTGACCACCCTGCTCTGAACAACCCCGCACTCGGACAGCCTCACGGGCAGAAGCACGGGAGGAGAGGTGTAGAGACAGACAGACGTGCCTACCTGGTGCAGTGCACTCCTGCTCCTGTCCTGTCCTCCTTCCATGGGGCCTGAGCGTCGCGGACTAGTGCACGAGACGCCGTGTTATCACTGCGCTAGGGCCACGCTCTTCTCATGTCGGGGGTCGCGCGATAGCCCCAGTCGCACTGATAAGCACTTGTGTTCCGACATGTTCGCATTGTTACACAACTCTGCGACTCGGGGTGCCTTGCGACGCCGGCAGGCGCTGGACGCAAGATCACGTGGACATGTCATGAATTTGAGACGATTTGGAAGGAGGAGGTCATGTCGTAATGGAGTTAGCATCCCAACATTTCCCCAACGGACTGAGAAAAATAACGGAAACCTTTATTCAGGATGGCCAGTGCCCCGGCCATGACTCGAACCGAGCATCACCCGAATGCGGGAATAGAGCGCTACTGCCTCTCAAGTTCCCTCGGTATGCAGTTCGTATCTCTGTACCGACATCTGCTGTCTGCGCTCTGTAGCATTCAGACTGCGTAGTTCCAGACGTAAAGGCGCCACACAACAGCCCGGCTTAGCCTCCAGGGCTTTCCTCCACAGTGTGCAGCTCGGCTGCGGGGCCCACGCAGCTTCCTGTCCAACAGGCACCGGTGGCTCTTTCCCCGGAGGTAAAACGACAGGAGCATGATGCTGACCACTCACTTCCATCTAGTGCCGAAGTCAAGAACTGTAATGCTATACCTCCACTCCCCCATACGTCTTCCCGGCATAGTGCTTATCTAATTAAGCACAGGGACAACTTTACATAGTCATACACGGGAAGTTCAGTACCGAGCGGGTTGGCGCAGCGGTAACGCTCTAAATTCCTATTCGGAATTTTCAGTTCGAGTCTCTGCCGGGACGCCTAACCTAACTGAGAGTCGTCGTGACTTTCCACAGTCCTCCTAGACAACTGCCGGAAGAAAGCTTCTGGTTGCTGCTGAACTCGCGCCCTGCGCGCAGATCTCTCGGTGTTTATCGAGTGAGAGACGATCGAAGGGATTTCTTTCCGGGGCAATGAAAGGAAGTAGATCGCTTTCACTGGGCGTCCATACTCCATGCGAACTGGGGTCTCTCAGCAGTTGCCTTGGCTCCCCGTCTGATGGATACTGAGCCTCAAACGAGCGTCGGGAAGGAAAGACGCACTCGAGTGTGCATCTCACTCCCTGCCCTCTGGTTCGCTTACTGCAGACCCAGTTATGGCAGGAATATGGCGATGTACCTTGCACTGCAGTTGATATTTCCCAATCTAAAAACGTTTCAAATTGCCACAGCTCTCGGCGGACCTGCCCTTCAAGCAAGGATTGGCACAACGGCCCTTTATGAGCCATGAACTTCTTGCTTAAGTACAGCTGATGAATTCTTAACGCTGTCCCTGGACGGGAGGTGGCCACGTTACCCCGGTATCCACTGGACGCTGTGCAGAAGTACAGCTGCTTGAATTCTTAACGCTGTCCCTGGACGGGAGGTGGCCACGTTACCCCGGTATCCACTGGACGCTGTGCAGAAGTTCAGCTGCTTGAATTCTCAGCGCTGTCCCTAGACGGGAGGTGGCCATGTTACCCCGGTATCCACTCGACGCTGTGCAGAAGTACAGCTGCTTGAATTCTTAACGCTGTCCCTGGACGGGAGGTGGCCACGTTACTCCGGTATCCACTGGACGCTGTGCAGAAGTTCAGCTGCTTGAATTCTTAACGCTGTCCCTGGAAGGGAGGTGGCCACGTTACCCCGGTATCCACTGGACGCTGTGCAGAAGTAT